>NC_083857.1:11587573-11890603 GCF_029169275.1 Apis cerana
TACATCCTATAGATTTTTCTCAGATGAATAATTCATTCATTTTTCTTCTCTTTTTGTATATAAAGTAATTTTATAAAAATTTAATAAGATTTTTTTTTAATTTTTCAACGTTCAATGCTTGCTTTCTTTTGTTCCTCGATGTAACAAAATGTTATGATATTAATATGACGTTGATAACACGATGAAACAGAAATAAAGTATCCGATAATTTTACAGAAAGAAAGAAAGAGAATTATTCAGCTACTTTTTCCATAGCTTGATTGATTAAGTCGACTTACTAAACAAGAGAAAGTTCCGACGAGTCTCAATTTTAATCTCTTCTTGCTTCTCCTACAGTTCCCCAGAAACTTCTTATTTCATTTTTTTCTAGGGAAAAAATTTATTATCTCTCAATTTTCATTTCAATTTTCTCAATTAATTACAATCTTATTCACCAACTGCCTCGTTTTCAGATCCTTATCCCACGTATAATGTTCTAAATTATTCTCATCGATCCTCGAATCACTCGAGTTTCAATTTTTCGTGCACTTATTCGACTCTTATCGTGCAAAGAATAATTACAATACCAGACATTTTCAGTCGCTTCAAAATACAAAAATGCCTCTTCGACTCTAACCTTTCACTCCTTTTACGTTACACTTTGTCATCACGAAGATCGATCAACAATCACGCTTTACAATCAATTCTTTCTCCTCCTGAATAAATCGTTTCACCGAAACGACAGCGCTTTTTGACCCAAGACATTAAAATTTAATTAATCCACCGGACATCCTGATAATTGAATCCCTCGATGTAGGATCACTGAAAATTCACTCTCGTCCACATTTCACGGTGAATCTGTCGCGTGGGCGATTGTTCGAGCTTCGAGCTTCGCTTTATCTCGAAATATATACCCGATATGCAATATATAATATATATATATGTACATATACAGATCGAACGACATCCGAGGGATCGTTTCAACGGCGAGATAAGATCGGGAGAGGACTCGCGTTATTGGCCACGTTATTGGATGGGACTCGTGTCACGCTTATGCACGCGACGTCATCCGGAAAGTTGACGGTTCGAAAGGGTTGACGGGCGTCCAACCGATTTTCGTTCCACTCGTTTAAAAGGAAACGGACATCGGTTTTGACACGAACGGCTTGCTACCGTGAAGAGATGGTGAAGCGGTGTCGAAGTGGAATAACACGCTCGAGGGTAATAAAGTTGATGATATTTCGCGAGGATTGACGCGAAGAAGATTTTTTTATATATAATTTTGTGAAAATTTTTGTTCGAGGAATCGGATAATTTTGAGTTAGAGAGAAAGTTAGAGGATCCGCAAAGAAAGTGAAACAGTTGTAGTAAAATTTGCGAAAGAATTAGAATAGAAAGTTTCCGGTTAACGAGGTTAATACTCGATGTGTTGGAGAAGAGTTGAACGAGAGCTCGAAGGGATAAAAGGACGAATTATATTATTTTCCACGCCATGCTCGATCTTTCACGCAATGCGTCACCGGCCATCGACCGCGTTAAGGATGGCAATCAACCGTCGAAACGTATCGAGCCCGTCACAATTCATCCGCTCATCGTTGGATAAACGTTTTTTCTCTCTTTTTTTTTTTTTTTCGGTATTTCACGCACGGTAAATAGAGTTATTACAACTGCCACGTTGATCGCGTTGATTTCACCAAACAAGATTTACAGGCAGTTAAAAAAATCTGTCGCCTGTTCGCCCGTCATGTAATTCTTTCCTATTAAATAAAAGTTCATTAATTTCATATATAAAACTTTATATAATTACAAAAATTATCAACGAGATATAATTGAAATTGATCAACAACACTTGTCTCTTTATTGCCACTTTTTACCCCGATTGATTCCAAAATATTAATTAAACCAACTCTCTCTCTCTCTCTCTCTCTCAGCTTCTCCCTCGTTAAAAGAAATTCCAATAAATCCCGTCAACCTCGACGGCGAAATTATATTCAAGTCAATGATAATTAATATTTCGAGAAGCTGAATGATCGAGCCGTTTAACTCCAACACGTCGTTCGGATTAAAACGAGAATCGCTGATAAACCGTATTCCCTCGGATTTCTGAAAAACCAAGAAACGCGAGTTTATTAACTTCGATATCCACGCGAATTCCCCCCGACGTGGTCGTAAATCATCAATGCCAGAAAAGGAAAAGAGAAAAAATTCCAGAGCAGCAAGATTTTGCAAGAAAATCAGATACATCTTCGTAATCGACCGGAGTACTCGTCTTAACGACACGTTTCGTTAACCTTGTCCCCCGTTTCAACGTAAACATCTCGTTCCATGGCCGCCGTCTCGTTAATTAATTTCGATCGGAACGAATCGGAAAGATTTCACGGGCGTCTCGTTCTTTCGAGCGGAAGAAAGAAAGAAAAAAAAAAAATAAATAATTTTAATAACCTCGTTCTCGATCGGGATCCCAATTTACGAAACGGGTGAAAGTCATCGATTAATTTAACTGACTGACGGGCCACGCATGTGTGTGTACATACATACTGTCGAGGGACAAAATAATAATTTTGGCGGGGATCGAAGGAAATTTGTTGCAAAGGTAAATTAACGAGGCTCGGGGCGAGGCTGTAAAATCGCGTAAAACGGCGGCGTACGATTCGTAAATAAATTATTTATACCGCTCGCCGGGGGAAAATTACAAACGGTTGCCGGGGCAAAACGGATTACAAGCATCCTCTACGCTTTAACCGTAATTAAATCATAAATTTCTCGGCCGTAAGAACACCGTCGTTGCATTCGCCGGTGTGTTAACCCTCCTCTCCCCCCTTCTTCCTCCTTTTGTGTTGTTTCCGACTCGTTTAACGCGTGTAATTAAATTTTTATGAATCGGGGATAATTCGTTCATTATCCGTTCTTGTCTCGTTTCGAGGAAGATTGGGGAATACTGGAGTGTGTGTGTGTGTGTGTGTGTGTGATTGATTTTTTAGACGCGGGGCGGGACGTGGAAATTTTTCGTGGAAGCGAAATTTGCGAAGGAGAAAAACGGAGGATATTTGTACGGATAACAACTCGCGATCTGCGGTGGAATAATAGAGTTACGTGAGAAAGATATTTGCGCACTTGTTCTGTAGTATTTCTAGTATTTCTTAGTTTTAAGCGTTCTACGATCCATTCGTGTGAAGAGAAAGAAGCGTGTCCTATTTGAATAAATTTTCATCCAATTTTATCACTTCGAAGAATGTACCTACAATTTTTTAGAGTTTTATTTAAATTTAGAATTTTATTTTCGGCCAATTCCTGAGTAAACTTTTTTTTTTTTTTTGAAATTAAATATTAATCTCTCGTTTAAATTGCCGGGCAAATTGGGTTAATGCACTATCTAAAAACGTTTCAACAAACTTGCGACGTCGACCGATAAAACTGGAAAAATAAAAGAATTTTTACGTGTACTATACACGCTCCATGTGTGTATTAACACACATTTTTATGTCCATCTTCCCTTAATAATAATAATAATAATAATAATAATAATGATAATAAGAAATAGCTTCGAAATTCCAGATCTTCCAGGTCCCGAAGCGAAACGACGTCGTAAAAAATACCACGTTGTCGAGCACATCCTCCACGAATTCGATATTCACCTGAAAACCGCATTCGAGTCGCGCCACGAGGGGGAGGGGGGACAGTGAATGAATCGATAAAAGGAGAATGGGCCGCGTGGGCCGTGGTACTACGTCTCGTTTCCCTCTTTATCATCCTGTTTCCACCCTTCTGTATTTGGAATTCCGCGTAGGACCGGTTTCCTCTTCTTACCCCCCGCCCCTGCTCCTCCTCTCTCCACGTTCACCCTGTAACCCAAATAATATTCGTTAGCTTTAATTCTGCTTTCATTCGTACAGGATTTTTATACGAAAACTTACGTAGATGCGTTTGCCACAATTTTTCGACTATCGATAGAGAAAAATTGGTAGATCACTGTCACTCCTATTACTTTTCGTCGATAAAATCTATGCGTAATTTGTTGCGTATCATAGATTGAAATTTTCAATTCGAAACAAATTTTCGTATCCTCGTTCAATTCTACAACCGTTCGTATAATATGAATTTCCACGTGAACGTGATTTTCTAATTATACCATTGTCTACAAAAATGGCCCTAATCTCGCTAATAATAGCTCGACAAATGGCGAAATCGCGACTAATTGGGATCAATCAGCGCGAATCAGGGAAACGAGAAACTCTTCCATATTTACGAGCAAAATTAAAATCGTGGCAAGACGATGCAACGTTCTCTCGTTTCTAACGTTTAACGCGTGCCGCCGTTTTTTCGCCTAATCTCGTTATGTAGAGGATTCCTGATCCCGAATGAGCCAATGGTCGTAAGCCAATTAAAATGGCCACCGTCTCTAGCCTAATTACGCGTATCGAGGATGGAGCATCGTTCGGGACCCAATAAAACCAGTTGCTTGACGTTGCTCGACCGGCCCGGTAATCGAATAATTATATCGATCATAAATCAACGGGCGGGATTAAACCGGCTGGTAATTGCCACTCCTAGTCGGCTGGATTGGATGGAAGAGAGAGGGTTTTGTGGAGTGCAGTTTCGGTCGCTTTGTTCGACCGGCTGAGATTTCATGGAATTTGAGTTGGTGATTAAAACCCTCTTGTTGGTAAGATCGTAATAATATGTATTTATCTTTGGTGACCAATCTTCCGGGATAGTTTTTATTTAGTTATAATTGCAATTGACAATTTTTTTCCAAATTTTATGACAAAATACTCGAATCTTGGACTATCCAAATTTTTAAAATAGTCAAATCTTATTGATTTGTTTTTAAACAAAATTTTTTCAAACACTTGAGAGATGGCGGGAGGATTCGAAATGACGAATCTCATCGCGTTTATTCAGGTTGAGAGGCAATTTAACGAAATTGGATATTCTTCGGTTTGATGGGATTCGACATTCGATGAATATCGGGCATTCGAACGGGGGAATTTTAGAAAGGAAACTTATCTCTCTGATCGCGATTGGATTGACGAATCTTAAATTAAGGGTTTAGAGAGTTTGTGAAAATTGCAGGATTAATCCAATTTTTCGCGTTTATTTATCCTGACAAGAATTGCCGTAATTTCCTCTTTATTTATTCCATCATGTTTATTAAATCAAACTTTATCGATTCGTTCTTTAAATGAAGAAGTATCTGTAAATATTTATTATTTTACACAGAAAATTTATAATTCCTCCTAAATTTGTTAAAAAAAAACTCCTTCTAAAAATATATCTTTAAGAATCTTCGCTGAACAAATTTCAATTTCAATCTCTTCACAGAGGAAACACAAGCGATCCTCCACACAAAATCAATCCCCATTAACAATCGTTCGACGAATGTTTCTATGTTTCGCGTAATTCTCATTTATATCAGCGTCAACAATACGTTAAACGTCTTTATCCGGCGAATAAACGCTTCGTTTTATTTATAGCCCGCGAATATTCTGCGAATCCCTCCTCCTCCTCTTCCTCCATTCGTGACATGACGATAAATTCCTCCATTCCCAAAGACCCAGAGACCCAGAGAGAGAAGGGGGCGTCGGTTTAAAATTGACCGGTTTATGGGTAATCGGTATCAGAAGAGGTGGAGAGGGGAGGCTGTGTGTGCCAGAATTCACGGGTCACGTCGGCTGATAAACAGATGAAAAATAAGATAAGGGATGAAGTGTGAGTAGCCAGTGATCGCGATCATCTTTGACCGACCGATTTATCGGTCGCTCTGACACACGTCCGGCTAACGCACGCGATAACGTGTCCCCTCTTCCACCGGAATTTTCGAGCAATTTTGGCGCACACGATGTTTCCTTTTCGACGCTCTATTTCACGAATGTTTCATGGTTAATGTCGTTCCATTTCAAATCTCTCGCTATTAATCGTGCGATGTAACATTTCAATTTGTTGTTTTTTGGGTAATTAAATAATATAAATACATGTATATTTCGGATACTGAATTTTGTCGAACGATTGAGATTAGATTCGAAATTTTATAAAAAAAAAAAAGGAGAAATATTTTTCCATCGTTTAATAATATAGTTTTCTTCCTCGTTGTTTCTATATATAAATAAATTTTGAAAAGGTCGAATTTTAGTGTATATTCGAGGTTAAAAAAATAGCGGCTGTAAAAGCAAATTCGTGTAAAATAATAAAATGTTAACTTAAAAATTTATTTATTGTTTTAACTACGAAACAATATCACCGGAAATGGCGAACCTCGCCTATTGTTCGATTTACGTTTCAATTTATTCTATAATTAAACTTGCCTACATATCTTAATGTTTCATCAACATTTAATGCTCCCGTTTATGCAAAATGAATTTTGAATTTCGTTATAGTCGCAAAAACGAAATCGTTACACCTATGTATAACGAGATAATCACTTTGACCATTCAATTAAGAAAAGAATTTTAATAATGGAGATTTCGAAAAATCGATCCTCCGTCAAAATTTATTCTTTCGAAACCTTTATTATTAACCCGGCCAATCGAGCGTAACGGCATACCTATATACGGCAAAGTTAATTACAAAAAGCGTTCATTTAGATATTCTATGAACAATTGTTAAAAAAAAAAAAAAAACAAAATCGAAATCTATCTACAAGAAACACATATATTACCTCATACTTAATAAAATACATAATAAAATAACATGTACAATAAATTCTAGGGATCCCTATTATTCTCAACAATCCTAGCGCCCTCTAGTACACCTGGTAATATCGATTTCATCTTAAAGATACCATAATTCGCGTCATAAATATATCTATCTAATCAAAATCCAAAGTAGAATTTTTCACATCTCTGTAAAAAAAAAAAAATTAAATCCACCAAGGCTCAAATCTCTTCCATCACTTCTTATTCAAAACCGATTCATCCACGAAAGATCGGTCAAGAAAATCGTATGAAAAGTCAGGATTGGTGAGTTTTTCACTCAGGTCAGTAATGAGGAGAGAAAAGGAACAAAGCATCTCGCATCGCGCAATGATGAGGACGGTCGGTGTTCGCAAGAAAAGGGAATCGTGTGTCGTCCCACAGCAACGCCCACCAACGGGACGAGCGCACGCACGCGAGATGGTCTGTCTTGCCTTATGCGGCGCATTTCCACGCTTATAACCCGCGACATAACCCTTTGCATCTGTTCTCGTCTCCGCGATTATAATGGGACCACCTCTGCGCGTTCCGCCGCGACACGCACGCTGACAATACGAGGCCAGGGAGAGAAAACGGGCTGCTTATTCTCTTCCACAAAGACGGGGGAGAAAAACACTGGGGAAGAGAGCGAAAGGGTGAGAGAACGAAGTGATCGTGAGCGAGAGAATTGAAGAATTTGAAGTGAAGTTTGATCGAGAAGGATAAAGGAGATGATGAAAATTGACAATTTGGAAATTTATGATTCTCGCGTGTATATTTTCCTTCTGTTTTTGACAGAAGATTTGGAAGATGAAATTTAAATTTAGTATATCGTGTTCCGTTTAAGTATTTATGAAAAAATTATTTGAAAGTGTTAAATTAAATTTCAGGTTACAACGCGCAATGAAAGGCGCGATGAATAGAATCTTCGTTAATCTCGTTGAATCAAAGAGAGAATACGTTCATTATCGCTTCGCTCTATCGGCCCGATGAATTTTAAAAGTTCAACACTTGGGAAAAACTTTAAAAGACTGTACCTAGTGGATACTTTTACCTAGAACTCGAGATAGATGATTACGATAGTAATCAAATAGAAGGCAAAAGAAACTTCTTTCCTGAATTACGAGAAACTTTTTTTTTAAACTCCTCTCTGGAAAATCTATTACTTTAAATATCTTCTACTACCAAATACTAGAAACATTTTCCTTGCCCATTCGTTACCATAATCTACGTTACTTTCTTATAAATTCATGCTCATTGTTGCACATATTTACATTTGAATTCGTGTTTACTGTTTAAAAGTTAAATTTTAAACAAAATTTTTCCCTATCTTTTCAACAACAAGACGAGTGGAATAAGTCGTCTCGTTTCTCTTACAGGAATAAAATTTACAGTCAGACAATTCTTTCCAATTCTTTTTTATAAGAACAAGAGTGAAAGAAAGAACAAGGCTACAAAGAGAGTGCGGCAATCGTACAATCATACGTGTAATGATTCACAATCTTACGATCTTATCTAGAAGGATTGAAAAAAAAAATATGGCCTACATTTCCCTTTCTTGCAATCATCGTCGTTTCATCAACGACACCATTTCCACTACATCAGAAGAAATGTTCTTCGGCGAAGGATGAAAGTGGATCAAGGCGAGATTCGTTCCAAGATTCGACAATAGACAGGAATTCGAAACGAGAAAGATCTTAAAGAGGCTGGATGTAAATCGAAGGTATTTGATTAACGAAACGTATTGTACTGTCCCAGTCACCCAAGGATGTCACGGGATCAAAAGATCGACCTGTTCCTCTTTCCACAATACGTCAATTTTGTCGTAACGAGGCAGTGTAACTTGGACGTTGGTCCTCGCACTTATCGGATGAAACTTTTCATTTGATTTTTAGTAATCGATCGACGAATCGATATTATTCCTTTTCATATGGAAGTATATTGTTCTTTGCGCGCGAGGATTTTCGAATGAAAGGAAATTTAGAAATAATAAATCTAAATCTATCGTTTCCAAAATAACGAAATAAAAATTTATCTTACACCATGCTTTCCAATTTCTCTTCATTTCCAACCGTGCACTTTAACAATCGAAACTCAAAGAACAATGTGTCGTGCGCTTTTCCAGCGGCAAATGTGTTTCCCTTTTTTTCTTCTTTCCTCCCCAAATCGTTCTCTCCTCGCTCGAGAAAACATTGAAATAATTTAGCACCGCTCGAAAACAATACTTGTGCAACCCGATGAGCGTATTTCATGCGATTACACGCATTGTGGTTAAACATTGTTCCCATTTCCGTTTTCAGCCTGATCGTATCCAATTACCGAGAGTTTGTTACCGATTGACGGTAAGTTGCGCGGTATCCTTTTTCTTTTTTTTTCCCCTTCACAATGGCGGCGCTCGCCTTTGTATTCGACGAACGGTCTGCCAAGCAACGTGTTTGTTACAACGATTCGCAAAATCGTGGTAACCAAAAACGTTATTGTAAGTGATGTTATATTTTGCCGATCCGTGTGTGCGTATAACGTGTTTATCAGTATCGCAAGGAGAATGGTTAAACTTTGCGTGTATATTATATTCAATATTATATTCAATTGTAATATTAATTAATATCGCGTGCTTTCGCCGCGTTTAGAATCCAATTACAGTAAATCTATGATGATACTGTGTCGATTTTCCGTTTAAAAATTAATTTCTTTGTCAAGAAATCTTTCTTTGAAAGATTTTGGGTAAAAATGTTGTTTGATCTTGATGATGACACTTGGAGGAAATTTATGAAGAAGAAATGTAATGTTTGTCCTAACGGTATTCTTCGTTTTCTTCTTCGATTCTAGTCGTTCAAAATCCTGCAGTTTTGGAAACTTAAAAATTAATAGTTAAAAATAATATCCGCTTTTTTCTTCTCATTCGCATTCGATGATCGATCGAACGAGGCTATCGTTGGATCGATGGAAGAGGATTCATTTTGGAGACGTTTGTGACGTTTCGAGATATTCAGGTGCGACGGCAGGTGGCGAATTAAACTGCGTTGATCGAGGGAGAAAGGAAAAGACGTCGGGGAGCGGATATGGCGGCGATAGCCGCTATTAGACGGGGACGATAAAGCCACGAGATTAATGGCCGGTGACGTGTTCGATATTTGTATCGTTCTCCGCATCGTCGGCCAGGCACCGTTGTTCCGTGACTCTAATATCGTATCCTTCCATCGATAACTTGCCTCTATCTCGAGCGTCGATTAGCAATTTGCCGAAAGTTATCGTCGAGCACAATTGGAAAACATACCTTCGAGATCCGATACTGTGAAATTCCGTGAAATTTAATTATACGAATAATTTCTTTCTTTTTAATCAATTATCGATATTTGAATGTTATTTGTGAAATTGATATTCCATCGTGGAACTCAATTTTGGCGTAGAAAATATATATTTGAGAATTCGTTAAGATCTTCTCCTGTTAATGATTTATTCAAAATTGACTATTAATTCTTTTCTGGAATTGTGATTCCGACCGTCGCGGAATTCGAAACGAAGAATTGATAAAAATGAAATTTTCGATTTTAAATGCAGATTTGAATTTGTTTCCGATTTTTAATAGATAATGGAACATGCCTCGATATATTTTCTAGCATTGCAAAGATCTTTATCAAGGTTCCGCGCTCGGTTATCGGTTCCAGTTTTCTATCTTTTATCTGTTTAGAGTAACTGTATTCTCGTTACGCATCACCGCTCCGCCAGTCAGATCAAAATAATAGAAGGATACTTCAAACAAGGCTTGTGCAACTTCCTCTGTATTTTTTTTTCCCCCCTCCCAGAAGAGTGTTCCTCTATTTCATCCTTTTTTTTATTCGTTCTGGCCTCGACCACCTTCGAATAAAAGAATATTTCCATATTTTTTTCGCTTCGAAAAATTTTTCGAAAAATTTTTTCCGAGCGAAAATATCTCGAACGTAGTCTTCTCCTTTTCCTCTTTCGAGAAAGGGAAGAAAAATTTACAGAGACGAATAAACGATTATCCGTATAAAGAGAAATGCAAGAGAAGAATATTTACACGAGCTTGCAGAATTATTAATAACAGATGATACATGAAATTTGTAAATGGAGGGGACAAATTCGCGATTCGATTTCGACGATAACGAAAAGTAATCGAGCATGGAAATAGCAAGGGTAATAGTTGATAATGGTTTGTAATATCGGAGGCAACGGATACGTATTGCATACGTGGGTATCCACGGCCAAAAAGTATTACATAATATCGCGGAATAGTCGGTTCAAACCGTCCAATAATCCTCCCCGGCCCGGATACTAGCGAACCGTTGAAATTTTATTATTGTCGTATCCACTTCATATCGGATTGCTTTTTCGATTGTATTATTATTCCACATCTAACATACTCCATTCACCGGAAGGAATCTCTTAAAAAAGCAACGTGACATCGAATATTATTATTACCTGTTTGACGCATCGTTTAATTTTCACAAAAATGAAGAAATTCATAAAAGTTTCGCGAAATTATGAAATTAGCAATATAGTTTAATCTTCTATTTTAATTCCACCTTTGGTTTCTTTAATATTTCCCTCCTTATTCGTACAATTTTTCATTTTCTCAATCTCCCAAATTTTCTTCTTACGAATTTTCACACTTTGAAATTCGAATCAATTCTCTCATCCATTTCACACCTGTGTCTACTAAGAAGAACGAGTGGAGAGGAGTTCATCGGCGGTGAACTCGATGGGTAAGGTAGGGACGAAAGTGTTACGCGTATCGTTTTGTTCCGATCGGGGTATTGGCCACGCAATACGATGCCGCCAAGATTTATGATATTCTTCCCGCGTCGAGGCAGGACGAGAGAGAGGCCTCGCAATAAATAACATTTCACCTCGAGGACACGCGTTATCGATGCAAATGCACCTTGCCGCGCCTACCTCGCCGCGGAAATAAACAGGGCCGAGCGGTTTTTCTCTCGCAACGCCCGCCATATTTTATTAACCGGGAAAATTTTCCAAGATCGAACTTCCGTCTACGCCGATTCATTTGCATACGAATACGTGCAATTTTTTTTCTGACCATGACGGCCCCACTAACGATTTAAAACGGCGTCGTCCCCTCCAACCGTCGATCAATTTTTCGCGAATTCGATTCTTCTATAGAATTTTATTTTTCGTTACGTTTCATTTATGCTGCAGGATATTGGAATTGGAAACGTTTATTGTAGCGGCAAGCGTTTTGTATTTTTTATATATATATATAAAGCGATAAAAAAATTTTAATGGAAAAAATTATTTAGAAAAGTTTTCATTTTATCTCTGTTTCGTTCAATTTTTAGAAAAATTCTCCAGAAATTAACGCGTTCAATGTCATTGGGATTTCCTATTCTATTTTTGCTTCGTACTTTTCCAAAAAATGAAAAAGAATTTTCATATATATATATATATACTCGCGGTTTTCACTCTACTCATAGTCGAAAATCAATATCCGTCGCCTGAAACCCCCTTTGATTCTCCTTTTTTCATTTTAATTGTGTATATGAAAGAAAAAAAAGTTTTTTCGTGTACAAAGTCGATAACAGTATTGCGCCGTTTCCAAATAATCATAATGCTCTGGCCAAACCGAGCTCCTCCCTCGCCGTTCAGCTTAATCGACAAAGACCACGAGCACGCTCGAGCCCCCGTCGACGTGGCCGCAAAGGGCGATTAAAAGGGATGGCCTGACACGGTCAGGAACCTGTACATCGACGCTTCTAATTGCTGCGGCCGTCCCTTTTAATTTTTTCCAATGCGAGACAATATCGACGTGACGTAAGCCCCCGTCGTGGTGCAGCCACCCACGGCAATCATAATTCCGCCTAATTGCCTCGTTTATTAACTCCTCCAAGGCATCCGGCTTTATTTATAGGGAGCCGCTAACGGAGTCGCTTCGTGTTATTATCGTGGACAACGGTTTCCCTCCCCACATTTTTCGAACCAATGACAAATCATCTGGAAAGGGATCTTGGTCGTGGAGCATCTCTTTTTTCCCTTTTTTTTTATTATTTTGGTCTTCAACAATGATCGATTAACTTCTAATTGACTCTTTTCAGAGATTGAGGCACAGTGTTTTCGAGGCAGGTGGAATGGTCCTTGTTTCTACTACGACGAGGTCTACTACGACGAAATCTAGTTAAGACCGTGTCCGATTGGGTCTGCAACGGTCCTCGATGTCGCTTTCCTCTAATTGGATTCTTTTCCCTTCGTTTCCTCCCTTTCTTCTCCCCCTGCGGACGCTTCTTCTTTATCTCGATTGCGAAATAGTCTGGCTTGACGTTCGTCTCTTTTCTTTTTCTTTTATCTTATTTGGATATTCGAGATATTTTATTTGAATACTCGATGGCTGGATTAAAATTTTTTTCACTTTTTCTTTCTATAGATAATTGTATTTTTCATTTTGCGATGTCTGAAAAAGGGCAATGATGTATAATGGGTTAGAAACGAAATGATAATATACCGGATGAAAAGGACTAGGTATAATTTAAATCAAATTAAACATTGTTTGAGATGCGCGTATCGTCGATAATGTCGCGTAATAATATGACAAAACGAATATCGGGAATATTTCGGAAATATTAAAAAAAAAATACGTTGGAATAAATCGATCCGATATTCCAATTTTATTTATGGAAACGAACGGATTCCGATTTTTTCTGATTAATCATTCACTATAGAGTTAAAGGATATTATTTATTACGCTGATCCATCGTGGTTGTATAAATATTAAACAAAATAACATCTGGCTTTTATATTATAAAAATATTCCGACGCGAGAATAAAATATGACTTTTACATCCCTTCAATGATTTATGAATATTAATATTTTATGCTACAACCTTTTTGATTTATACCTTAAAATATACATGGTAAATAAATTTTAAAATACATAATATTTCCTTGAAATGTATCGATCCTTGATTCTTTCGTAGACATCTCATATTTATTCAAATAAGATTAATCCGATTCGCCTAACCTGGAATTATAGAGCTGTATTCTCTATTGACAAACACGATAGAAACACGGCGGTCCAGCTTTTCCAGTTAAATACTATCACAGAGATCGTAAACAGTTTATCCGCTAACTCCTTAACAGCCCGAGTTATACAACTGCCCATTTTCCAAAACAAAATGGCTCTCGCCCATCGAAACGGCGTTTCCACGTTTCGTATCCGATCCAACTTTACGAACCTAACCATGTATATTTCATTCCAGTTTCGTCGATCGTAGAGAATCGTCTCTTAATCGTCTCATCCGGTTCCACTCAATTTACAGTCTCTCGATTCCCGGTGAAACAACATTCGCATAGCATCGGAAACTGCCTTCTCTATAAATATACCGGGTCAATAAACCATCCCATTTCGAATTTTCCAATTGAGTCAAACCTGGAGATTATTCTTCTCGTTTGCTTTGTGCGATTCTAGCCTTATTATAAAAATTCATCGATCGAGTGGTTGGTAATTAGCAATTAGTATCCGTTGATTTCTGATCTGTAAAATAGATTTAATAAATGAATAGTGTCTATTAAAGAAAAAAATTGAATTCAATTGTATTAATATGCCAAATAACATACTTACGATTCTCTAATCTTATTTATATATTCGTTCTTCGCTATCCCCATCGTTGATTTCACCTGCAACCAATCACCCGCGATTATTCTCCCAATTTTTCAACTCGACTCGAGCGCCAACTGACGGTTCGTTGAACGACTATCCACCTCGGATTTCCACCACCCTAAGCGAATTATTCTTCCCAATCCTTTTTATTCGCGTGTACATATACGTAAAAAAAATTCATAATCGACTTCAACCGGCGAACGACTAGCAATCATCCCTAATTCCCCGATTTTCACTACAATCCTCCCAATTTTCCGACCTTATTCATCACGCGATGCGACAAAAACTGGAGCTCGCAGCGCCAACTGGCGGGATTTGCCGCCGGCAATTCCCCGATTTTCGCGTGGAACGTTTCACAAGAAAGTTGGCCGGTGTCCAGACGCTTGCAGACACCGGAGGGGCAGTTTTCGGTGTTTAGCGCGATCGTCGCGATATCGCGCGCGTAATCTCGCATGCCAAATGCCCGCTGCCCTTTCAACGGCCCGTTCTCTTGTTCGCTCGTCCCCGATTAGTGCCGCCCCCTCCCCCTCACGAAATACACAGTCAAATCGATATCGCTGTCTCTCCGCAGTTTCGGCTGCTGATTCCGCTTCCTGGTGAATAGAAAATGGATCGCGATGAAGGATCTATGGTAATTTATACCGCGTGTACCGGAGGGGGATCGACTCAGTCGGTGGAATGGCCGGGCATCGACGGGGTTGGAACCAGGTTAAGCGTTTCCAGGTTTATATGGGAACGTGTTTAATTCGTGGAGGTGGTAGTTTCTTTTCTTTTCGGATACGCTCTTCGATTTTGATTGACGAGTTAACCATGACGAGTTTAAATTTGGAATTGTTAATCTTAAGTGTTTCTAGATAAAATTTCTGGATTAAAAGAGGTCTTTCTCAATTTTTAAATTTTCCAAGTAATTGGGAGACCCTGGGAAAACTAATTTTGCTTCTGTTGTATATACGAATTTTTGATCATTGCCTATTAACAATTCTCACGTCGAGCGTGCTAAACGATATTTGCAGGAGCTTCGTTCACGATTAAATTCGTTATAAACGAATTTAAGAGAAAAGAAAAAAGGAAAAACGCAGAAGAAAGCGAAGAGAGAAAGAGAGAGAGAGGGATTTTTACGCGTCAACTCGCGTTAACCATGAGCAAAGAAAAAGGGGGTCGACAGTTTTTAACGAAGATCATTATCATCCGATATTTATACGCGTCCGTCATCCGGAGCGTTAAGTTTCGGGATAACGAGGTGTCTCTCGCGTCACAGAGACGTAACACGTCACATTTCCGTACATCCCCGTCCGTAACACGTTCGAAACTTCCCCCCCTGGATGGTGAAAAACCTATTTCTCGCTTTTTTTTTGGACTGGAATCGGATGCTTCCCTGAAAAATTTACGAGTCTTTGCTCTCGCGGCGAGATTCATTTGTTTCGAAAGAAATTCTGGGAAAAATTTTTGAAAGAACAACTCGCCGTTTCCCGATATTCCCCTGAAACGCTACGAATTTTAACGCTGGGATTCTTGGTTCTTGCGATCTTGATTGTGACTGTGATTCGGTGACAAATTTCTTTCTCGTTCTTTGTCTCGTTTGAGAAGAATTTTGCGAGACGAGTCAATTTTTCACGTATCCAAGAATTTATTTCATCGAACGATTGTATCACCAAAAAGCACCAAATTTCCGGGAAATTCAAGAAAATAGAAGCTGACGGTAATAATATCAAATTAAATGAAACACAAATTTTTTCATTTCCATGAAAAGAAAGAAGATCAGAGAGACGGTTCTCCACGAACTAATCCATTTCACGAATTCAATCGTCGCAACTCGCCTCCCCTCTCCCCCAAACACGCGTCTCTTCGTTCCATTCCATTCCATTCCATTCCTTCCTTCCTCTCGATCTTCCCGCGTTTCACCCAGAGTTGAGAAAAAATAAAGAAAAAGAAAACCACAAAGGAACGCGCGAAAACAAAAGCCTCTCTCTCGCCCCTCCCCTCCACTTTCCTTAAAAGCGAAAGCCTCTTCGTGTCACCACCCTCTTGATCCTCCTCCAAAAGGCCGGACCGATCGGTCGTTTCACGAGCGATTTAACTTTCGGCCCGAGAGAAGGTGGAAAAAGCACCTGTTCCCCGGCACACTTCGCTGGTGAACACTTTTCAATGAGGGGAGGAGGGGGGGAGAAGTGGAGGAGTTCGAAACACGGCCTCATTAAGGGAATTGGGTCGCCGCGCGACAATGGGGCTTCGCGAGCGTGACGAAAAACCGCCGAAAGGCGATCTCGAAAAGACGTTCCTCCATTCTAGAGCGCGTCACTCTCTCTGCAGATATTCTTCTTGTAACGCGGCTGTTAACATCTATGCGCGATGATATTTTAACTTATTTTAAGGATCGTTACCTTGTCTTCTTTCTTCTTTAGATCTTGCAATTGTCGATCGTAATAATTTGAGATGAAAGATCGGCAAGGTAAAATTTTAACAATGTAATTGAGTAATCGATTGATTATTTTTTTTTAGAAAGTTCGAAATACTTGTTCAAATTATTCAAATTATTTATCATTTATCGCAACAGATTTTTGTGGAGACGTCTCTCTTTAAGAATAAACGGGTATCTTTCTTACTTTTATTCGAATTGATATTTTATTTATTGGGGAGGGAGGCTCGATTTCGAGAAAAGTCTTTCATAAAGCAAAAAGCTCGACTTTCTCGAATTCGTCTTAGAGGTGGAAGTGGTGGGGTGGTTTTGAGGATGAATGCGGTTTGAAGCGCGCGGGAAAAAAGCTTTTCGACGATGACTGACGATGAGTGATTGACATTTATGGAGGTGGATGAATCGATGTGAAAACGAGAATGAGTGACAGGATGCTTTAGGGCAATATTATAAAAGAGAAGATGTAAGAAAGGGTTTCTGCGAATTTTCGTGCGATTCTTCGAGTTTGTGTATTTTTTTTTTCTTTTTTTTTTTGAAATTGAATGTATCGTGTATGCAAGTTGGAAATTTATTATTGATATTAATTGAGAAATAATGTTACTGTAATTCAATGTTTAGCTCGTTAAAAAGTTAAACAGCTTTTGTTTTTTGCATGAATATTTAAATACTCCGATGAAAATTTATTTTATCCTTTAACGGAAAAACAAGATGGAATTTTTAAGCTAGTAATTAGTAGTTCGTTAAAAATTTGAAAAGAAAACGAAAAGAAGAAATGAAATTTACGAAATTGAATTTTTTACTGTAGATCCGAGGATAATTGAATCGAAATTAAATATTCAAATTCTAGAAGATCGAATCAAAAATTTTATAAGATGAACATACAAGAATATATCACTATTTCATCCCCTAAAATTGGTATCGCATAGACGGATCATTCGATGGCGGTGCACGATCGCCTCGAACTTGGATAATTTTATCCCATGAATTTTCTATTCTCTAGGAAACGAAAGATCCCGAATTTACAGCGGCGATAATTCGCTCGCCGTAAAAATTTTCATGGTAACCTATTCGAACGAAAGTGAAGTTATGAATATTCATTCCCCGCCGTTGGATACACGGGGCCAAGAAAAATCTATCTCCCCCACCCTGAAAATATTCCCAGAATCGATATTCCCCTATCTCCCCAATATTTTCTCTTTGCTTTTCTTTCTCGCGGTAAGATTTCCACGAGCCATCACCGTCGAATAAAAATAAGAGCAGTCAGACCAACTTTGAATACACTTTAACCCTTTCAGCCTCGGGTTACGAATAACCGATCGCGAATATTTTTCCAGAGATTGAAAGTTGAAATTTAATTATTTCCATGCTTGGAATACGTTTCAATGAATGTTTCTTCCTCTCGATTGTACGTGTAATTATACGCATAAATTGCCTACCGAAAAATATTCGAATACACGAAATTAATCTATACTTTTAACGCTTCGTTCGAATTTCATATTAAAAGAAAAGAATACAAGGATAGAAATACATACTCGATCTACTTATCGCATGATCTCTCGATGCAAGTTCATCATTCGAATTGGATTTGTCGCAGTTTATTCGATTTCATACGGCGTCGAGAGAGCAAAAATTGGATAGAGGGGAGAGGGTTAACGCGGCGTAAAAGTGGCGAGAATGCGTAACGTTTTCCACGCGAATGCGGATACATCCGGGCGGGCTCTCGGCCCTTTATTCAACGACGAAGAAACAGGTGCAAACAGCTGAATAAATCATAAGCGTGCTGGTTAACACACATATTGCAACGGTTAAACTGTA
Source organism: Apis cerana (assembly GCF_029169275.1). NCBI lineage: Eukaryota > Metazoa > Arthropoda > Insecta > Hymenoptera > Apidae > Apis > Apis cerana. The sequence continues at coordinate 11,606,079 of NC_083857.1, forward strand.
GTTAGTTTTGCAGTTCGAGAATTATCGAGACGATCGTTGTGTTGTCGTTCCTCGTGCCAATGAATGTGTCTTCTTCCTATTTTTTTTTTTTTTTAGATCGCGTTTGCGCATTTTTATTCGACTGCGACCACGGTCTTGAAATTGGGACGCTATTCGATTAAACTGGGACGCGCGCGAGTCGATTTTGTTGATTTATCTTGATTTTTTAGAATGACGAATAACGTGAATATTTATGGTGGAGGTTCTCCATTTTTTTTATGTTTGGAAGATAATTTTTTAATCTTGGATCTGAGAAATTAACAGAGACGTTAAAACAAATAGAATTCTTAATAAGATGAAATTGTCAAATTTCATAAAGTTTGCGAATTGAGAAAGAAAGAATATTGGAGGGAAAATGTGAAAAGTAAATTCGAGAGAAAATAGCAAATATTTAAATATAAATCGAGCCATTTTTAATTTAACCATGTCAATTTTCATCGATCGATTTTCCAAAAAAATTGCACATCGATTATATTTGCATACTAATTATATATTACCTCTATCTATGATATCTATTTTTACTCGTCCACAAGAATATATCCTATAAAAATCACCGAACACTGATATTTTTCATATTCAAGTTTTTTAACACTGAGTCCAGTTTTATTTAATAACAAGAAGAAAAGAAAAAGCGAAACGTAAAATTAAAAATACGCGATAAAAGTACAAGGATTGAACACGTCCGAAACGTAACAAAATTTTGTTTGTTTCACGCCGCTGGCTGAAAATGCACCGCGGACCAAGTTTTAAAGCGCTCGACTTTTCGACTTCTGGCATCGCTGTACTTTTATTTAAAAAAAGACCCTCGAGATCCCGCCAGTGGAACGAGTAACGTTGCCGTGAGAACTCCACACCCTCTTTGTCAAGTTATAAACCATCTACAGATATAAAATTTTCAAACTTTGCTGCCGTTTCCTAATCGCTGTAACTTCGTAACACTTTTCGACTTGTACATCTATTAACAAGAAAAAAGATATCCAAATAACATTCATCTTATCCTCCATTCTACAAATGATCTCGACGACCGTACGAATAATTTTCAGATAACTTCTCAATGAATTTAGAGAAACTTGTAAAAATATTCTCTAATATTCCCAATACTCTTAGTATAACATAAAGCTTTAATTCCGAACGAGTCTTGAAAAAAATAAAAATAAAAACCTATCACATGGAATTACGAAACGCTGTACCCAAACAAATATTTAATTTCTCGATCCATTTGTAATCAAAATACCTCCCTCCTCCCAAAAAGTGATCGAATTCGCATCTTTTGCAGGGCGACCACCGTATATGTTACGTTCGTCATTCGATTCTCACGATTCAACGGTGGAGGATGACCACCGCCTGTTACTCGGCGGTGGATCGTTGCTCCTCCACCCTTTCCCAATTCTCCCTGAAAGAGGCGAATTTCTGACGAAACGAAACGAGCTTTTCGATCCCCCTCCTTTGCCGTTTCCTATTTTCACTTCGCGATTCGTCCATTTTCCTTCTTTCCATCGCGCGACTGCACGCGTGGAGGGGGAGGAAAGTGGAGGAGTTTGAAAAGAGGCGAAACTCTGTTTCCTCCGCCCACGTACCGGGAACGAGCTTTTATTGTGGGTCGATGAACAGGGAAATGAAACGATACACTAAGGGAAAGCCCTCTACCTCCCCCCTTTCCTCTCTCTTTTTCTGCATAACAACAATTTTTCGTACGTGAACGAGTCTGAGAATTTTTCACCTTGTCTCGGGTCGATGGAAACGATTTTACTATTTGTTATTCTAATTATTTCAATTTCTTGGAAGAATCTTGGAACGAGGTTGTAATAACGTTTTTTATTCTTTAATTACCTTATTGTTACACGAGAAAAGTAGAGTCGGGCAGTTGAGATTACATTAATCGAGGGGGAGGAACGGTGAGTTTTCAACAATGACGCGCAAAGTTGTTTCGTTCCGTTTTTTTTCTTTTTTTTTTTTTTTTTGACATTAATTTCGACCACGTTTCGAGAACGAGTAATTTTAATTCAATCTGGCCGACCTCAAAAGCAAATTGACGTTCACGACGGAGTAGCGGAGCCATGTAAATACTGCTCGGTACATATTCATGTTCCCGGCACAGGGAGGGGGAGGGAGGGGGCTTAACATGACTATTTAATTCTGTATAATACCGGCAGGAACTTCAAACACGACCTGCATAGCAAATAAATTGTTAAAATCCGTGGTAAGCCATAGCGAAAATAGCAAGTTTGCCGTCGAAATAGTTAAGATAGCGTAGAATAAAAAAAAAAATTCGGTATATAATACAAATAAAAAGAAAATTAAAATCCCCCCCGTTCCTTAAAAAACAACCTCGTCGCGAGTCACAGTTTCGAGATTTCGCAGCAACGAAACTTACTTAAGCTTTTTCCCAACTTTTCCCAACAGGAGTTGGAAAAATGTTTAAATATTCGCCAATTTTTGGCGTTTGTACGGTTGGCGTGACGTTGGACAAGTCTCTCCTTAATTAAAAAGCAAAATGAGTAAATAAATATTTGATATCGACGAGTTTTAAGAAAGGGGAGGATATTTCATTGTTTTGATCGAATTAGGGGAAAAAATTGGATTTTTGGGCAAAATCAATGAATATGATTCGAAGAAACTTAGGTTTGCTTTTGCTTCAATTTAAATTTAGAATGGAGCATCCGATACTTGAAGTATAACAATTGATGATATTTCGTGGAAACACGTTACGTGGATATTTAAAAAAAGAAAACTTGTTGAGAGAACTTTGTCCACCGCAAATAAGCTTCTTTTCATAATAATCAGGCGAGGATTTTGATATATTGAAAATCGTCAATGCTCACAGATTCGATCTATGAGCTCATCATTCATTGGCACGTACGTTCGCGAAAAAAAAAAGAAAAAGAAAAATATGACACAGTGGGTGATCGTCGACGAGCTGATCTCATCGACAGCAATTAGATCGTCGGCAAAAATACGTGGCATCATCATATCATCATATTCGGGAATAAACTCGGATGAAATTAACCGAAATAAACCGTTGGATTGGATAATTATTGGCAAATTTACGTACAATAATACGCAAGTGAATTAACCATCTTAGAGATTTCACTTTATCTTCCTCTTCTTCTTCAAGAATTTCAAAATTCCTCAATTACAAGTTTTCTCAAAATTACTCTCATTGCTGCAACGATTCGTAAATTCACACTATAATAACGAATTGCAGCGTTATTCATAACATGGACGAGAACGAATATAAATATAATAAAAAGTATTCAAATCCAGAAACCCAGAAAGAAAACAAACATCCATGATCCGACGCAGACTCGCAGAGAAAGAGAGAGAGATGCGTAAAATGACGAGAAAGGCAAGAAGGGTTTGATATTTCGACCAAGTTTCTATATTCACTCCGCCGCTAAAAGCATCTCGGGCTCGACGGGTGGCAGCTGCGTCTGAGAACCTGCCCTCTCCTTCCACTGTTGTTCTACCACGATGATAATTTACAAACAATTATTCCGTCCAACTCGAACCGCTGCGGGTACGTCGTCCTCTCCTTTCTGAAACAGAAGCTCGTTTTTCGGCTCTGCTTTCACTCAAGAAGGATCGCGAAAAATCGACCGATAATAATCGCGGATGGCGTGGAGAGAAAAGGTGCTGGATGACGACACGATCAACGCGGTGAGCAAGATTATCTTAATGGAATTTAATTACGAGTTACACGATGGTGGACTCGTTTCAGAGGGATGAAGTTGCGTTTCCAACGAGAGCAAAGATCCATCGATATTCGTTTCTCCTCGAAAGGAAGGGCTGTTTGGCTAATTCGACAATTCGTCCTCTTTTTACGGGAATTCGATGACGAAGTTATTGGACGATGGTATTTTCGTCACGAGACGAGTATTATTATGGAGATCAGGATTTAGAAACACTGGATGAACGTCTGACGTCTTAATTTTTGTTTGAAAGTGTAAAAATTAGTGCTTAACTTAATTATACTACTGATTTTTGTGATGACTGTATCCCAATTTAATTTATCATCAAAAGGACAGTTAGTTGAGTTAAAAAATTTATTTAAACGTTTAGAAATCCTCCTTTAACGTATCGTGCGTTAGTTCTCAAAATTAGCAAACTATGCGCCGAAAGTCTAATCAAGATCGACCCTTCGATAGGGTTAATTCAATGTGGCGAGAGTTTGGCCAAGAGAAAGAGCTTGTCGTTGATTTTTCTCGTAGCGGATCCTAATTAGACACGGTTCCATCGATTGTCCTCGAAGAACGATGTTACGGCACAATGGTTTTCGCGCAATTTACGCAAACGATTCGAAAGAGGGAGCCATTTCCCTGGATTTTTCGCCGCAACTCCTTCGTTCAACTTCGCTCCTCGGATTTTTTTCCCTTCCTTTTTTCCCTCTCTCTCTCTCTCTCTCTCGCTCTCCTCGAACCACTTAACTTCCACGGTTTCGGAGAGATCGGAGACGGGTAATTTATATTCTTTTACCGGCCAATCTGTTAACAGGTAGCGCTCATTTCTGACGTTCGTTTTAGATTTTTTACGATGATGAATCGCGAGAAATTATGGCTATTCCTCTTCGAGGGGGGATTTTAGTTCTTCATTAGCGGTTGAGTAGAAATTTGAGATAAATTTAAAGGAAATTTATATTTACGTTTTTTGAAATAATGAAGATTAGATGTTGGTAAGGTAATCGAGAAAGGTAATCATTTGAGAGTTCCATTGTAGAGTTTAGAGACAATATAAGCATCATCTGTTTGTAAAGTAACAAATAAAGAATGATAAATAGTTAATACGCGAAGGTGTATTCCATATCATTACACGTAATAAATTAAGATTAAAGAATAGTTTTGTTAATCGAAAATTTATCATCTATAAAGAAACAAGCAAAGAATTACAAATATTAAATAATAAAAAACGAGAAGATCTCGGCTAAATTTCGACAATTTATTGAAATAAAATAATTTAAGGAAGAAATACTTACGATATTCTCTTCTCGTAACATAAAAAAAAAGAAGAAACTCGCTTGGAAATCTTTACTTCTTTTTTTTTACATCGTTTGCCAGGGAGACTTTTCTTCCCAAGGAATATTTCCTCTTTTTCTCGTCCTCTCCACGATCCTCGGATATCTCGTCAGGAGACGAGCGCGATAATTAATCCTTTTAACGGAAGTCCGTGTAAACAAGAGAGGGTGTGTGTACGCCAAGTTGGCAGGAACTGGCCCGACTTTCGACGATAAGTTTCCCACCCACACACGGGTATCTTTCGCAGTAAAATTGCGTCCTGTTTCTAAAAGGCTTCGAGCGTTCCAGTTGTCAAAAGTATGCTTCCGCCGATTATCCAGCGGGTGAAAGAGGGACAAGTTTGCCGAAAGGGATCCTTTTGATCCTCTTGAATTGTTCATTATTGAGATCAACAGCTCGATAAATAACGAATTAAATTGCGTTCGGTGAAATTAATTGATCGAGGAGATCGAGGCGTGTTTAATTAATCCGAGTTAGTTGCTTTTATTGCAACGATTTCGTTCGTAAATGGTGGAATTAAGTTTCTATTTTTTTCGCATTAATGATCTGTGAAAAGTAAAATTCCTTTCCAGAATGGAAAATTTTGTATTTCGATAAACCAGCGCTCTTTTCTTCGAATTAAATGTTTCGTCAATTTTTGGCGCGCAATAAATTATTTCAACGATAAATTATTTCAATTTTACATAATCACGAAATTCTATAAATTGTACTCTTAAATCATCTCGCGACGCAATTGGAATATTACTGAGAAATAACGAGTCTCGTGGCGAATCGAAATAATTACGATATTACCGATTACTATTCGGTTTGCGAAACCTAACCAGCGGTTATATAACATTATACGATCAAAGCGTTGGTTATTATGCAGCAATTGGTTATTATCAAGGTGTGAATATCGGGGAAATGTGGGATAAGCAAAGAATATCAATGTCTTCATAAATATGTAAATAAGAATCCATACAGAGATTATATAATAATAATTATCCACGTAAATGATTTACATTTGTCTTCACGCGTCACAAATTTAACAGTGCGTTGCTTTATTTGATCGCGTTTAACGGGAATATTATTAATATTTACCTTGGACTCGGATAATAACGATTTACGTATTGTATTCGCAATAATCGTTATCACTATATTGTATCGTGTACTCGTAACTCCTGTCCCGGATGAGCCTTGTAATTACTCGTCGGAGTAATTAATATTTTATATCGTGCTTACGATCGGTGTGAACTGTAAAATAAGTTTGATATTTCAACCGATTGATCGAATCACGCTGGGGAACAAAAGAAGCGATATTTTAAATTATTATTTTCTTTTTTCATTAAAAACTTCGTCGATTGCGATATAATTTCCTAAATTAAATCATCTTGATCGCGAACATTTGCGATATTAACGAGGTTAGATGTGAATCGATGGGGATGCGAACGATAGAGCGTTTGCAGCGCCACCATAACCGAAACAATAAAGATTCGGTCGTATTCCGAGGCGTGAAAGGCACTTTGGAAAGCAAGCACTCGAGCCACGCTTCTTATCCGATGCCTGGGATAAATTTTCACAACGTAATATTCGCGAACGCGTTTTACCAGCCACGATAAATCAGCATAAGACCAACAACGGCAGCAAGAGATGCAAGCAAGAAGAGTTTGGTGGCCCCTTCGTTCCACGGTAATCGTTATTTATGTAACGTTGATCCGATATCTGCATTAGCGTTTCGTCATGCGATACCGCTTCCCCTTTTTTTCTTCCTTCCTTCCTTCCTTCCTTTCGATCCTTCCTTTCCCATAATTTTCGTTTATTTTCCTCTACGATCGATCATACTTTGACGACAGTGTTTTATTGTATTTGGCTTCTTTGGGAAATTTTACAAATTTCGCTTCAGAATTTGAATACAAGAAGTGTACAGCGCAACTAAATTAAAACGTAACAACAATTTTTTTCTTATTTCATTCTTTCTTTCGAGAGAAATTATTTTGGTGAAAACGACGATACTTGGTGTAAATTTATCAAATATTTGAATCGTCGATTCACCAGTTTAGAGCCGACGACGAAAGTTTTAATTTTCCCCAGCGGGGAAAAACTCGTTAAAGATCTCTCGAACGAAGACAAGACATTTCACTCGGATATAATTAATTTTCCTCGACGATGGGATTATTCCGTTTTCTTTTTTTTTTTAACGTCTCCTTTTCGCGACGAGAGAACGATTTAACAGCGCTCAACTTTTAACTCGAAACTGGACAAACGTTACGCGGAATGTTGATTGCGTTCTTTTAACGATTCTTTTGTCTTTAATTGCGCGTGTGCAGTCCAGCGGAAAGATGGCCAGCAAATGAAAGTTGTCATAAAGCCTCGTTCCATTGTGCAATCTGAAAATGTTTTCCCCTCCCTTTCGATTCTCTTTTCTCCACGTAAGTTTAGGTCGCACGTGTCGTGACTTTTACGATTTATCGTAACTGAAACAAGCACAATAATAAACTCGGCGTTTTTGCCAATTTGATTGCGAATATTTATAAAAACTTACAAGGAGGATACAGGAAAAAGTATATTCTTGATGAGTTGCATCTCGACAATTCTCGAAAGCTTTACTCTCATATATGTATATTCTCGCCTTAAATTACAATTATATGTAATCATATTAATCGAAATTCGAATATTAGAATTGTCGAATCTGTTAAAATATAAATTGGCGGCAATATAACATGTAAAAAAAAAACTTGAACTTATCAAGGAATATGTAAAAGTTATCCGCCCTGTATTCCTGAAACTAAAAGAAAAAGATAGTATGTTTCTTGAATCGCAAATGGTAGATTCCTAGAATCGAGTGTCTCTAGGTCGACATGCAAAAGTATCGATCTACGACTTTCCACGAAGTAGATTAAAACATTGTACGTTGCAAAAATGACTTTGCCCCAGAATATTTCTCCTCGAGTTATTCCCTATAATTTTGAAAATAACAAAGTTAATTTAGGGAGGAGCTTTAACAGATTTTTTAACAGTTTATTACAATTAATGTGATAACTTCGAATGGAGATCGACGATAGACGAATGGATCAATCACGAAGATAAATTTCTTGACAAAACTATATTTCCTCTATCAATCCCGAAAACTTTTCGAAATAACGATTGAAACTTTTTTCTCTCCGATATTCAACAAAATCCTTCCACTTGAATTAGAAAAGATTGCAATCCACACGCTTAAGAACATGGATTTAATTTGTCGACGATCAAGTGAGAGCTTAAGGAACAAGCTTGGAATGTTTCCCTCTCTTCCCTCCAATATTACTTTTTAACGTCGATTTCTTTTAACACGGTGCACAAAGCAATGCCACATGCGGTGCATTAAGAGCATTTGTAACAATTTTCTTTTCAGCTTGCGCGCCCGAGCATGTCCGCATTTGTCACGATACGTATCTGTTAAATCAACGTCAATTGAAACTCCTACATCTCAATATCATTCCCCCCCTCCCTCCCCTCTTCGCGTGATACGTACATTTCGTCATATTAGGCGCAAAGGAATCGTTGCAACAATGGTAACGAGAACGATTCAATGGTACTTTTCACTTTGGGGGGGATAATCGATCCGTCTGTTTTCTCTCTGACGTGAGAACGAGCCGATATTACGCCATGTTCTTATCTTTTTTTTTGGATAACGAGTCTCAAGATAAATTATTAAAAAGATTTTTTAAAAGTTTATATTCAAACGAGAAAACGGACTTTTCTTTTTCTGATGAAAGTTATTATCGAGTCATGTGGTATAAAAGATAGAGAAAATAATCGTTTTTCAAATAAATAAATAATCTTCACCTTGCAAGTTGAACGGCGTGGATCGGACGAGGGATCGACAAGTAAGAAGATCCAGAGATGAAATTTCGGGCCAGAAATCCCGTATCGGAAAGTTGATAGCGCGCGTGGCTTCACCGGAAGCCGGAAGCCGGAAGCAATCGGATCGCCTCGCGAATGTTACATCGATTCTCACAAAAAATCTTATTTCGATCGAAACGAGAAAAAACGATCGACTCGCATTCCTCCCTGCCCATTTTCGAAATCGCGAACACAATTATTCTAAAGGAAAATTAAAAAAAAATACATTTTACAGGCGTACATTTAACGCGATTCAAAACGATTCGCCACGACTCCTGTTGTTGTGCGGTAGTAGTTGAATCGTGGTGAGCGCTGCGAGCGAAACATTCCAGCCCGCGTTGTTACCCGAAGCGGAAGATGGAGTGGCGCGTGACCGCGTGTCCCGGCTAGCAGCGTTTGGTTTATGGCAGATAAACGTATTTGCATGTAAACTCGTTTGCATGGGGGGGATGGACGCGAGGATTCCAATTCCAGGGGACCGCGGGAGTGCTCGTCTTGACGCGCTACCGGCCCCGAGAGAATTCCCATGATGCACCGCAGACGGTACTTCATAATGGCGTATCCGATAATGGCGTTGCTTTCGATTTTCGTCCTCTCTCTATCTATCTATCTATCTATCTATCTCCTCTTCGATGCCTCTTTCCACTAATTACGAGGGGATGGCTATAACGCGTGGCCGTGCCGTGGAGATATTCGTTAATGCGGACGAGAATTCGTTTTGTCGTTGAGGTATATTAATATCGAAGGAATAGGATAGGGGTTTGGATATTGAGATAGGGGATGGAGTGTGGTATTTTTTGCTATTCGAATTAATATAAATGGGACTTTTATATTGAGTTTAGATATTGTAAATATGGTAGATTTTTTTTTAATACGATGTTTATGCGAGCTTGTTTTATCATATTTGGGATATATTGGTATCGAGGAAGGGGTAGAATATATGTTTATAGGATTGAAAAGGGAGAGAATAATTTTGGGATTTTTTTTCTTTTAATGGATTAAGGAAATGCGTTGCATAAATTGACGTAATGCTGTCGAGATAAATGAGCATAAATCAAATACAATCGGTTGGTTAAATGGGAACGCGCGTTGCATAAATTGATTTATCGATTGTCTAACTTTCGCGTACTTATCGCGTATTTATTTGCAAGCAAAAGAGTCCCGAAATGAAATTATTTAACACGTTCGCGTGGCATCGTACATTAAATTCCGCTTGATAAAGCAAGTACGTATTCGATAGGATAGCGGTTTGTCGGCAACGATAAAAACAGTTGATTGCAGTGGCAATTTATTGTAAATTAAGATATGATCCCTACCGTGCCTATCATCATCAATCATCCCAGATTACGTTGCTATACGTTATACATCATTGTAATGTAACCTAATATGTATATAACGACTTCAAAATCGTAATAAAATTCGAAGAAATTCACTCACACATTCCAAGAAAGATCGAACCTCTACGTTCAATATATACAAAATTGCAAAATGGTTTTATCCAAAACCATTGTTCGAAAATTCAATCTCCTGATACAAAATTTCATTTAGTTTACTTTAATAAATTTATTCGATATCGACGATGATGATAAAGAATTTCAATTCTAGCACGATTCGAAATTATAAAGAATTTATTTCGATAAATTTTTCACGAAGGAAGAATTCAATTTCCCGCCTTACCTCGCAATTACAAATCTCCGAGTTATAAAAAAGAGCCGCAATAATGGTTTAAATAGTCCACGGATCGTTTCATTTTTACCTTTCTCGTTGGCGCGTAATTACAATCCAAAGCTTGGATCCACGCTGTATCCCAGCTATTAGAGATCGTCGTATGATAATATTAATCACCCGATATCAGCTTAGACCTGTCCACCGGGAGAACCATAATGGGCCCGATTTCGACCCATTTCGATATCGTCCCAAAAATTCCATATCCAATCCCCCATTTCCGTAATATCCTTCCATTAAACCTTCCGATATCAGCCTTTCGTATCGTATCGTATCGCGCGAAACAAACGATCCGTGATAAAATTTATTCGAGAATTTCGAGGAGGTGTTGTTTAATCCTCTCTCGAAAGACAGAGAGAATTCGAAGAATTCTCCTACTTTTTCTCTTTCACCCTTGTCTATTACCATAGACGTTTATCGATCGAGCAAATCGATATCTTACGGGGACACGATTCTCCTGGATTCGCTCTCGAAAACCACGGCCGTGTTCACCGGCCTCGAATATGGTTCCATCGAGCTTGTTCCACGTTGATCGTGGAGGGTGGCTGAGGGGGGAAGGACAGTCCATGAGGGGGACAGCACGATCGAGTCGAGGACAAGCGGAGGGGGAGAGTGAAATTCGATGAAAGGGGAGGAAGGGGGGGAAAGTGGAGTGGATCTGGAAGATAGAAAAGGTGGCTCGTTTCGTTCCATTGGGTTTCCTGATTGTCACTGGGAGGCGCCACCGTTTCATCAGAAGAAGAACGATCCTTGAAACTGTCGTTGTACCGCAAATAATTCTTCTTTCGACCAGTTACTCGAGTATTTGCTTTCTCGTCGTATTTTTTTTCTCTCGTCGAGATGCTTCTTCGCTCGTTTCTTTCCGACTTTGTGGCTTGTGGGTAAGTGAGCTTCAGGAAATCTCAATCGAAGTGAAATATTTTTGATTTTGATAAAGTGAAAAGTCGTTTTCGTCGATACAATGGAAACGATAGAAATGATCGTGGAAACGATAAAAAATTCAAAGAAAAATCTATTTTTTAGTGAAATATATACGAATTTAATATAATAAAAAAAAATACAAATTGAAAATATGTATCGATGAAAAGAGAAATAAGAATAAGTTTAATTCTAAAAGAACGATATTCTCCAAGATTCAATTTCTTTCTTACAAAATAATCGAAAAACTTGGTTACAAATCGTCCCATTTATCGAAAGAATACACGAGTCGAAACGAATCGTCGAATTTCTAGGATATCGAAAATTTTTAGAAACCAATTTAAATCGTCACCGTCGATATTTCGACTCAACGACGAATTCTTGCTCGTCTCTTTTCGCGAGTCAATCGGGACACGAGTGAAGCAAGAAGCAAGAAGGAGGAAACGAGGGACACGAGAAGGGAGGAAACAATAGGGTCGGCCGTGTTAACTTCGCCACGAGTTCAGTGACGCGACTTGAAGCAGGCTAGGAGTTACGTGACGCGGCCGTAATCGCGTGCAGTTTCGCAAACTTCGGGAACAAAAGGAGTCTGGCGTGGAGAAGGCAGAGCGCGCCACGACAAGCAAAATAGAGGAGGATTTCGCGGCCAACAGTGTGCTCCATAGTCGAGAAGTAGAACGTCAGCCGATTCCTGCCAGCCAACCGTCTCCTACTTGATACACGGTTAACACGCATCCAGTAATTTTAGAACCGCGTCTTGCCAACTGGTTGTTTAAATGGAACAGGTGGATCTTTGTTCCGACGAAGGGGATGACGATCGAAATGCAATTTTTTGTTTTTTATTCTTCCATTACTTTCCATGAAATTCGTTCAAATCTCCTTGCTCTTTTTTTCATAAGCTTCTTATTATTCCTCGTTTACGTTATAATTCCATCAAACTGCTTTATCTCCAAGAATATCGATACGATATTACATTTTGATTATCTTCTTCTTTCGTTTCTTTTTCTCGTATGTAAAAAAGATGAGAAGGAATAAATATTCTTACTATTTTGGCTATTCGCCATCGTTTAATTTCACGTGCACTCTATTCGCGTGAAAAAGTGTTCGTGGTAGCCGAATCAGAGCTGCTCGCAGCGCGCACAATGCGCTCCATTCGCGAGGGTGGAAATCTTGCGGTCGCGTGAACAATCGTATTAAAATACGAGCGCGGTTTTCGACGCCTTTTTTCTCCCCCGCGCCACGCGGGGAATAATGATGATAGTAATTCGACGCGCGATTAATGTTAACGCTGCTAAACGCGTTACGTTCCCCAACGAGAAACGTTGGTTCTTGTCACGCCGAATTGGCCTGCGGTCGACCGAATAATCGCCATCCCCGTAATTTTCCGGCTATCAAATCTTGCCCTCCCCGGAAACGCCTCGCGATCGTTAACTTCCGGATTGCACAGATATTCGCACGAGTGCGATTAGGATCCGCAAATTAGGATCCACGCGATCGATTACGAAAATTACGATTAAATTAAATCAGAACGGCACGACGCGTTTCGAGGAACGTTCAACGAAATCGGGTAATTTTTAGAAATTTCGAAAGTAAATTTGAAAATTTGAATTTGCCAGATCGATCTTGTTCCTGTTAAATCGCTATTAAATTTTCTTAATATCCAATCTATCGACCGCAACGTTATTGAACCTCCAGGAGGTTCGCATTCCATCCCGAGGAACCATCGAGAGATACCTCGATATCTTTCTTTCTTTCCCCCTTTTCTCTGAGAAATGTTTCCAAATATCCGAATCATCCGTTCCATTGCGAGAAATCGAAAAAAAACCCACGATTTCCACCGATTCTCACGAATCCTATTCGTTTCCACCCCCTCTCGACTCCATTTTTCCACAGTTAAACGAGGAGTCGCGATCGAAACGCGATTAATAATCGTTCTGAATTGCCTCGTGTAACACTTTGAAAGCGAACGAGATATTCTTCGAACGCCATTGTGCGCGGCCATTTTCTCGGGTCGGACAAAAGCCTCTCCTTCGAGATACGTCTCCTCGATGGCACGCCGTAACGGTTCGGTGTTGAACATGGCGCGGTGTGCCATTATTTCAATTTCATGGGTGACCCGGTGGATTCATCTTGATGCAAGCCTAATGAGTGCTGGGATTGTTCCTGATGCGGCAGGGATGAACAAAGGGTTCGGGATATCCAGCTCGGCACGCACGAGCCGCTCATTAGAGGAAACCCACCCTCCGCGACTCTTCTCACGACTCTTCGGTAATCGCGAATCGGTGCAAAATTGACCGTTACCATTTTACCTTTCCCTTAACGGTTAATGTTATTGGCGAGTCTTGTTTGGCAAAGGTGCAAGGAAAAATATTGATTTTATTGGTATTTTTGAAGCGTGATTTAGCGATGGAATTATTTGTCGTTTTATAATTACAGTATTTTGATTAAGTTTAACTGTGATGTTCTTGCAAGTTGAGATGAAAATTTTTCAACAAAGAGTCAACGTATCAAGCATCTTTTTACTTTTATACAATCGTATTCCGATATTCAATTGCCTCTTGATAAACTGTCGAACGTTTCAATTATTATTATCTTTGCTTTCAGTTTTTCCATCATTATTATCAAAGTATGGGGAAATACGAAATTTCTCGTCGAATTTGATATACTTGTCGGAAAAGAAGTGAGCTTTCATCCCCGACAACTTTCGAGGGATGATTCCTCGTAGAGATATTATCTTCTTGCAAAGGGGAGGAAGCGTTGGAAGTCTGTGGCCGAGTTCGAATCACCGAGACGTTCCCTCTCTCGAATGGATATCGAAGTCGCATTTAACACGCTTGTCACTGGGCGCAAGATGGCGTTTCGAATGAGCCGTTTCGTAAGGGTCAGCCGTGTTATTGATGGCCCCGCGTTGCTCCCGTGGCGAATCTTAAATGGCGGCCGACCCGCCGCGGATATTAAAGGTTTATTGGGATTACGAATCGTGAATGAGGTTGTAAAAATGTGGCCCGGGAATCGATCCGCCGCCGCAATACACCGTGGACGATGTACATGTAAATTCCGATCAAATCTTTTGCCGTTGCAAATTCGTTTTTACGTACGATTTCATTCTTTCGTTGTCTCGCGAAGAAAAGTGTGATTAAATAACAAACTGTGTAATAAACAATGTAAATTAAATAATAAATAATATATAATATATATATAGAGAGAGAGAGAGAATAAAACTGGTTGTGAGACGATTTGTTTAAAGTAAAAAAATATACAGTAAAAAAGAATTCCTTATTTAATAAGAAAATAGGAATAAATTATATCGTATAGATGTGAATCGTGCCGATGCCTTTCTCGTACTAAACTCGGCTCGACTACGCCGCGTCGCAAGGTTAACGAAAACAAAACAAAACAGAATCGAAACAGAATCGCGTTTAATGACATTCGATTCACGCAATAAATATACAAGATATAATGTCGTACTTTTATATACATAAACTCAACAATATATATATATTTATATATATTTATATATATATAAATATCAAAAATAAAGCTTCTAACTTTATAAAAAGATTTAAAATAAATCTATATTTCTCCAATTTATATAGTTTAAATAAAACATTATATTTTCAATATAAAATTAATTAATTTCAATTTATAAATTAAAAATAAATTATATAAAAATCCATTTATATAATTATATAATAAGCTAAATAAAGCTTACAGGTTCATACCCTGTCGATAAATTAAAAATTTTTATATAATTATATAAAAATTTTATAATTTATTTTGGGTCTATCATCTATCAATAATCTATTTATTAATTTAAATATCCCTGTAAATTTTCTAAAAAAAAAACAAAAAAAAATTAAGAAACTATTGGATAATAATCAATTGTAATAATAATAACAATAATAATAATAAATATAATAATAATAATAATAACTCAATAAAAATAATAAAATAATATATGTTTAATAAATTTATAATAAAATTTATTTTAGTGTTTAAGCACATAAAATTTTGAATTTTATAGTATTAATTAAATTAATAAATTGGATATTAGTTAATTAAATAACATTTAAATTGCATTTAAAAATTAATAAAAATATTATATCTAATTTATATTAATTTTAAAAAGTAATATGTATGATAAAAGAAATATTTTGATAAAATATACATGTATAAATTTTATACTATTACTTATTTTGTTCATATATATATATATATATATATATATATATATATATATATATATATAGAGAGAGAGAGAGAGAGAGAGAGAGAGAGAGAAAGAAAGAGAGAATAAAACTGGTTGTGAGACGATTTGATTAAAGTAAAAAATATACAGTAAAAAAGAATTCCTTATTTAATAAGAAAATAGGAATAAATTATACCGTATAGATGTGAATCGTGCCGATGCCTTTCTCGTACTAAACTCGGCTCGACTACGCCGCGTCGCAAGGTTAACGAAAACAAAACAAAACAGAATCGAAACAGAATCGCGTTTAATGACATTCGATTCACGCAATAAATATACAAGATATAATATCGTACTTTTATATACATAAACTCAACAATATATATATATTTATATATATTTTATTTATTTATTACAAATAATTCCAAAAGTGATAAAATTTTCATCAATTCTGTAACCTGATCTAATCGCTTGGTCAATATCCTTTTTTCGTTAATTTTAATGAAGAGAAAATTTTTGTAGAAAGTAGCGTTGAATGATTCCAGTGTTCGGTGCGAGAGTCGAACAGGAGAGAAATGGCGAGGTTTAATTCGCGTTCAGATTTTCTCACGGATCATCGATTACGGGCGTGTTGCGTGTCACCAGTGTCAACGACCGCCACTCTTAATATCGTCCAATTCGCGTCGTAGCCATCCGCGTCATCGTCTGTTCTCGGTAAACGAGTCGATCCGCGCGAACTCGCGGCCGCCCCCGTTGCACAATTCCGTCCATTACGAAATTGACGACCCCAAAGTATCACCTCGAAAAACTGCTGGCTTCTGAAAAATTTCAACTCGACAAAATTAATCCTCCAATCCCGTGCGTTTAATCGTGGATGACGAAACGAGGCATTGCGAAGTCCACTTTAAAAAGTATTGGGATTATTATTACTCTGGCCCATATATATTTGTTTACAGTTTTCGTATCACGAGTCAATAGTATCGTAAATGTTCTCTGAACTTCGATCCTTCCCCAATGGCGTTTCGTCCAAATTCAAAGAGGATCGAAGCGGAGCCGCGCCACCTCTTCTTCTTCATCTTCTTCTTAAGAGGCCGTTAAACGAAGCGCAAAAACGCATTCAAAGCGAAACGCGTGGCGAAGCGTGTCGAAGGCAATCGAGAATCCGCTATGAATCATAAAACGAGTCATTAAACATGCACTCCTCTCTGCCAATCGTCCATCTCGCCCACGCGTCTCTCACCTGCGACACGGAACACGCGAATAGACGGGACGGGATAGAATTGGCCGGATAACGCGGGGACTTAGAACGCCGGCCTCGTTCCTCCGCCATTCCCTCGCCTCTTTAATACCAAACTCGCATAAACGGCGCGCTGTCTTGCGGACTGTGACGCGGCAATTTAGGCATTTGACCCCAACGGCCCTCACAGGGTTCACCCGTTTAACCTCCGTGCAATGTCTCTGTCTGCGGCCGTGTCGGCCGCAGCGTGCCTTGCGAGCGAGCGAGCGAGCGCGCCCACACCATCCCCTCCCCTCGCGCATTCTTCCTCCACATTCCTCCGCTTCTCTTCCTCCCCGACCTTCCTGAATCGAGCGCCGACTGCTTCGTGGCTTCACCCCCTCGCAAGATCGCCGATACCTCGTCCTCCCTCCTCGCCGTGGAAACGATACTGCTTTGCTAAGGGGTGTTCAGGGATACGGGAGGACGTTGTGCAGTCTCTTTTTCTTGGGGGGGATTGTTGAGAGGGGAAGATTTGCAGCAGGGTGTTTCAGAGATTTTTAGAAGTGTTTCTGTACTCGATTTGGAATCGTTTCTCTTGGGAGTTGATGAGCTTTCTCTCGAAAGTTAACGGGGAAGAAGGAAAGATTGTAATTATAATCGAGTATTATTGTGCAAGTTTTTGATTTTGATAAGCGTTTCTGTATTGCAAATGATTTCTACGCTGGAATGGTTTTTCTTTTTTTTTCTTGGGGTTGCTTCGAAATGAATGTTAATGACAAGGAAAGATTATAGTTACGACGAATTGAATTATTGCGAAAGTTTCTGATTTCGATAAGTGCTTCTGTCTGATTTCTATAAATCGTTTCTCTTGGGGGTTGATGAGCTTTCTCTCCAAGTTAATGACAACTTAATGACGAGGAAATTATAATTGCGACGAATCGAATCATTGTGAGGAATTTCTGATTTTGATAACTGTATATTGCAAAAAATGTATATTGTATATTTCGTACACACGCTATCAAGCATTGCTATTAATATTCGAAATATCGCGAAAATTATCGCAGGCGAAGGAATCTCGTCCAGAAGCACGTAGGTGGTTTGGAGAGTAGGGAAGGCGGAAATCTAGGTGGATAGCTCAATTGGTCGAAGCTGTCGTTCAGCAAACGAATGATCCGGCTTCGAAATGCACCGTCGCTCGCGTTGATGAATGGTCTGCACCAATGCGAGTGTCACGTCAATCCTTTCGCTCCCCCTGATGAACGCGTGTTGCGCAGTTATGCGTTTCGTCCGACGCGACCAACGTATTCATCCCGATTCTTACGAGAACCAGTCAAATTCTTTCGACATGTATCTCGTTCCCGATCGAACATAATAAATTTTCTTCAAATTCCTCCTATAGAATTGGCGAAAATTATTATTATGAACCAATGATAAATTTATACATACACATTCTTTCATACGTATATTACGATTGTATTAATAATTTTTCCTTTTTTTTTGTCAAAATCGAAGATATCATTAAACGCAGGTGAATCGGTTTAAAAAGGCTTCTCGGTTCGCGCCAAAAAAAGAAATTGGCGGGAATTTTAAACGCAAAAAGTGCACCTACACTTGATCTTGGTAATTTTCGCGCCGAAAATATCCTTAATACACACACGTCTGGCAATAAAACACCTTCGTATACTTTACTTTCCTCTTTCCTTCTTCTAAAGAGTAATTTGTTGATGTTCATTTGAAGTTATTACGAGGGTTTTGCTCGGAAGAAAATTAGGCTCTGTAGATTGTCCCGAAAAATACACGTTATCTCTCGCTGTATAGGAGAGGATCGAGCTACTTGTCCCTCGAGTTTACGACTTTTGTCATTTGGAGCTTGTTCCAGGGAGGAAGCGCAAGTAAGTAACCCATTAAGAATCAATCAAGTTTTTGTCGGTGTTGAACTTTTGAGAAACTTGTCATCGTTTAGTGATATTCTATTACCCTGATAAGATTTTATCAATAAAGCTAATCTTAATTAATAAGGCGTGTACAAACGTGACTCGACTATATATATATATATAGATCTTTCACCTTACCTTCCACCTTATCTCTTACTAATTTTCGAGTTTGAATTCGTCTTAGTATATACTCGAATATCGAATACTTTACATTCTCAATCTTTAAGTTTTAAGCAAAATTCTTTAGAATCTTTTTCCAACCATCATCCCCGGCGAGCAAGCTTCGGGGGACGACGGTTAACCGCTGCTTCGTGAAACGGTTTGGCGCACCGTGAGTGCCTCGTTAACCCGTAAATCGAGCGTCTTCTCAAACCGAAGAGAGTGCACTTCGGTGTACTTAATGTCGTCGGCGAAAAACGTCGAGCTCGGCGATAAGCTATCAACGATTAGCGCCTTTCCTCCACCGATGAACCCCGTCTTCCTGGTCAAGCGCGAGCACTTTCGTGGGGGTTACGTGCAAGTCTGCCCGATAGATGCATAATGCAACCTCCTCGAGGTTTATCTCTCAAAGTTTAACGAACCTTTTATCGTATCTCGCCTCGTAGTTAATTTTTATTATGTATCCCCACACGATATTTCTTTTTTTTTTGAGAAACTTTATGCTCATAAAATTATAAAAATATAAAGAATTAATAATTTTTTCTCCATTTAGAGTTTGATTTAGAACGTTGAAAAATGGCGATTGATCGATGTTGTCGATGTGCTATTAGCGCCAAGAGATGAAGAATGGCATACTCCGCTTGTTGGGCGAATAAAGGGAGCGGGTTTTATCGGGTTTACACAAGGGAAGGACTTGGGTAAAGATAATAAAAGCGGTGGTAACGAGAACAAGTCTCTGAAGCGATATCATAATTAAAGCGCGATTAGAATTTCAGATGTGGCTATGGTAAAAGTAGAAACGTTTGCTTAAAAGAGAAAATACGCGATAAATTATATCCGGCAATTTCTAATTTACAGGAATATTTATTTATTTCTTTTGATCAAGAAGAAAATTTGCTAGATCCTTTCTTTCTATCTACGGTTTCGAAATCAAATTCTCCGCCAAACTTTATTGCCTTCCTATACATATATACGGCTTCCAGATCCAAATCTTGTATGAAACTCCTATAATCCCCTCTCCCCCACTGCTTAACGTAAACTTTCATATCTGGAATCCCACTTAATTTCATTCTCGAAAACCGAGCCACATTCTCGTCCCCCACCACAAGAAACGAAATCTACCCCCCTCTAACTTCCGTTAATCCCCGCGCAATCGCTGAACCGTGACAGAACATCCCTAAAGTAGTAGAATCTTCTCCACCAGCCCCGCCCCCCCAATAAGGAGAAGGGGGAGAGGACGTCGCAGAGCGAAAATCAGGAAACTGGAAAGGACAACGGAGCCCTGGTAATCCTCCTCCTTGCGTAATCCTCTTGCGAATTTCAACCGTGCCCCACTTCGGAACACGTACAAACGACGCACACACACTCGGGATATCATTTTAGAAACAGGAAATTTATCCTACTACTCCGACTAATTCGAGTATCGTCATCGATTATTCTTATTATACATCTTATCCGCGGGATACTTCTCTTACTCCTCGTTCAGTTTTCGAGTCGTGGATGATAATGAATCTTCGATTTTGCTTTCTTATCGTTCAAATCAAAGATGCTTGAACTTTTCCATCTGACGATCTAAAGTCGCACCAATCTAAAAGTGCTCGAGAGAAAAGGGAAATGTAATTTCATTTTTTTTTATTTTATTAAGAACTCGAAACTAATCGAACGTCGCTTTGTCGCTTCTGTCGATCGATTATTCGGTCGCGGATTCGTTCGAGGAATATTCAGAGAAAATGATCGTGGGGGAGGGCACGCGTAGGTGGTATTACACGGCTTAAATATCGCTTGGAGATACCTTCGTATACGTGATGGGTAGATAATGCCGTGTTCATTAGCCGTGTATGAATATTAACTCGTTTCGGTTAGGAAGGACGTGTCCCGTTCGCCTGTTCAACAGCTGAACAGGGATCCATCGTATTAGTCGTTCAGTTATCGCGCACCCCTTCTTAACAGGATTTGTGTTGCGAAGGGATTTGTGAAAGGGATTTTAAAATTTAAAATTCCCACAGGTGGACCAACGGATTCTTTATGCGCGTGTGTTCTTTCTCTTAAGCTTTAACACTGGTCGACAATTTTGCGAAACTCTGGGATAAATCGTTTTCAAATATATATATATATGTATAATTAATAAAATTTGTTCTCCACCTCAACGTGTTCTGCATAATCCTGATGCAGCATTGCTTAACGCGCTTCCACATTTTTTGTTTTAAAAAAAATATAACGTGCACTTTTCAATTCACGTTTATAAAGTATTCTTAGATATTATTGTATATTTCTTAGGAGTCTACTTATTGCGTAGACCTTTTTACATTTTTAACTATTATTTCTCGTATAAATAAATCGATCAATTATTATTTACTTTACAAACTTGAATAATGCTTCAGAATACGATATCTGGCGAAGCAATAATTTGCGATTATATCTGCTTTCGTCACGTTCAATTTCTTCTTGCCTTTCCCTATTATTGCTTCGGGTGTTTTTTAATTCGTCGAACTTTTTATTTCTCTCACGAATGAACCTCACAAAACGACACAAGCGGATCTTTCGAATTTGGAAAAAATTCTTTTCAATCAAAAGAGCGATTCTCTGTAACGCGTTAAATAACCATTTTATTTCCACGAGAAGGGAGCGTTTCAACGAGTGAAAATTGGAAAAAAGAGAAAGAATGTTCGTTAAACAACTTTGGGAATATGATGGGGTAATAATTACTATAATTTCAGCCCCGTCGAAAGTAAATTCCTCGTCGATCCATTTCCCCCTGTCTTTCCGTTCGAGTTCCCGGGTGTCGAATATCATCGCGCGAAGTCAGGCGAGGCCTTAGACAGGTTAAAATTATCCATCGGCGGCGGTGGCGAGTGGCGCTTTAACAACCGTCTGGAGTGGCGAGTAGTGCTAATGACGAGTCTGAAAACTGTGAAGATGGTTAAAGGGTGGAGTGAAAGAAGCCTCTTGAAGTGCACGGTACGTCGGCACGGTTGCACGGTGATGCGTGAGGAACGCAGGCATAGAGGAGAAAAGAATATTTCGTTCCACGGAAAATCGAACTTGCCATATAAGTTCGCAGCCATGCTTAGACGATGCGAAGAAGGGGCTCATAAGTTCCTTTCGAGATCGTGGAGACGTTTCCATGTCGCGTTTTAAATTCTACGGATGATCGTGCAGTTGAAACTCGAGTTTCGTCGAGAAATTGTTGGCAAGCATCCTTGAATTAATTTTCAGTATCTCGTTGTGGGTCGCTTGTGGAAAGCAACAATATTTCGTCATCGAAAAATTTAGTTTATATCGAACGTAAAATAAAATGATTTATTACGGATTTAATGTTACCTCGCTATCGTTCCTCGAATGAAATCTTTCCACTCTCCAATGACTTAACGAATTTATCGATATTTGCTCCTCGAACTCGAGCCGCCTCTTAATCGTCTTACAAACAATGTTTACAGTGAAGTACTTCCTGGAAAAACTCTTGCCATGTGTAATAATAGTCTGGAGGATTTCCTTCTCGAGACGCAAGAAAAATGAGGGGATAAACGGCGTCGAAATTAACGTGATATCGCGAGTCCCTCCTTTTATAAAATGTTCTCCATGCGGAAACGTCCGGTTGACGAGCCGTTTCTCCTCGCTCCAACGACCGCCAATCATATGTTCGAACGGCGCGCTCCCATTTACATAAAGAGTCACGGAAGAATGATTCCTAGATTTCGAGCGTGGACCAAAAATGCGCACGGTTTTATTCGTGGCCGCATAAAACGGAATTACACGGCACTTGCCACACGAATTGATTCTCGTGCCCCTTTTACGATCCTTTTCGATCCGCGTGATTCTCGTTCCTCGGCTGCACTTGTTCTCTTTTCGTGTGCACGTTTGTGAGTCGTGTGCCGTAAGACGATTGAAAAGTAAAGAGAGAGAAAGAAAGAGGGAGAGAGAATTGATTCGCAAATAGCGATAAGTATATTGTGGATTTTTATGTAAATGTAATTTTTCCCTTCTTCCTTTTATTTTTTTTCGTAAACACAACCGAAGAAGTGGAATATAAATAGAAAGTATAAAGAGTGCGTTCCACTAATGGGGGGGAATACTTTGCATATTTTTGCATACCGTGTATACACTTTTTACCTACTTTTGCACGTAAACATTTGCACATTT
Source organism: Apis cerana (assembly GCF_029169275.1). NCBI lineage: Eukaryota > Metazoa > Arthropoda > Insecta > Hymenoptera > Apidae > Apis > Apis cerana. Next base: position 11,629,272 of record NC_083857.1, read on the forward strand.
TTTAATATCTGTAATTCCTCGCTTTAATTTATATATTCCATTAATTTAATTTATGGAAAAACACGTTGCAAAATTCATTACATGATTAAAGAGGGGGGGGAAAAAGTGGAATCACACTTCTCATATATATATCGTCTCCATCTCATCGCACCGCCTATGGTGGTATCTAAAAAACCTCTAACCTCTGACAACGATACTCGAACGAAGAGAGAGAGAAAACATTGAACTTTTCACCTCGAGTTCGCCGCACGGCCTATGTAAATCAATACCGATGTAAAACACGGCCATTAACGTTGATTTAACGCGGCATACACTCGCAGGAGCACCGAACCAAGCCTGTGAATCGAGCGTGGCGCGCCTATCGCGTCGGCCATATTTATTTACGCGTCGAGCCACCCTCCCCCTCCCATAAAATCGTTCTTAATAACGATAATCCGTGGCTCCTTTAAAAACTCGCTTCGCCTAGAGCAGAGAAATTGCCGTGGGATCGTAAGTTCGAGCGGTGTGCTTCGTAAAGTAGAAGAAAACGGAAGAAAAGTAGAGAAAACGTGCACAAAGATATCGTATCGAAAGAGAGCGCGAGATTATATTACGTTTCATTAATGGTGTGGCACGAGAGAGAGAGAGAGGGGGGGGGACGTCTTTCGTGTATAAAACGAACGCGAATTGAAAATTTACGGTTGACGTCGAACAGTCGAGGATTATGGAAACGGAAGCCTCGCACGAGGTTTCGAGTTTAATGGCCGTTAGGATCGCGAAATGAGCAGCCTTCCCATCGTGCTTACCTCCCCTCCCCTCCCGCAGCTCGCTTTCAAATGTCATTGCGCGGTCTTTAACGCGGGCGTAACATGCAAACTTTGTGCAATGACAGCTACCGCGAATCTCTACCTTCAAGCAATTATACCGATCGTCTTTTAATCCTCCGTCTAATGCCACGCGATTTCAAAGTTACAGGCCTTATTGTATTTATTTATTTATCGAGATTGTTCAGATTAAAATTTCAGACTGAAAGTTTTGTTTATTTAAAGCTTTCTTTCTCGCTCGTCGAGTTTCGTTAATCGTTTCCATTCGATTTAGAAGTTGGCCGAACTCGAGCCAGTTATTTCTCGAGTTATTGCGTATTGGATAACATTGGATATTGGATAATAAAGGTATAGCGATCTTATAAGATATTTTCAAACATAATTTCTAGTTTTCAAGTTTTAAAAACGTGAAATTAATTTTACATTTATGGAGGAGGAACGAGTCGAGCTTTGTAATGCGAATCTCTTTGAATATTTTTTCTTTTTTTTTTTTGTCCGTTTTAATAATGAAAATTATACGAGGGATTGTACCGTATCGGGGAAATTTAAAAAGAGCGGAGATTATAGCGAAATGGAAATTTTGAAATAGAAATATTTGCAAAATGTTCGAGGTGATAAATAATATTTTTCGTTTTACAGCGATTGATCTTTTCCCGTGAATCCCGTGTGATTTTTGAAAATAATTCGCCGAAGGGAATTCTCGCTTTGATACATTCGGGCCGGAAACGAACGTTGCACGTTGATGGGATAAATGAATGTTCCGGTTCAGATATTTTTCGCCCGAGTGTAAAAAACATGCGGATGATACGCGGATTTTCAATTATATTTGGATTTAATTGCGTTCTCAATTAAAATCTCAGTAATTCGAAAAGCGTCAAATTGGAAGCATGCTTTGTTAATATAAAATATTTGCGCGTTTATATACGAGAATCGTATTTTATACGATTTATCGTGTAATTTGATATTTTTATCATTATCATCTCTGTCATCGTACAACTATGCGGATAAAGAGCACGGTTATTGGTAGCACGTAGAGAAAATACAAGATGCATATATGTATTTCGTCAAGTTAAAAAACTTTTACAAAAGATCGAGAATCCGGAATAATAAAATAGCTACATTATTTCCTAAATTGCGTTTGCATTACGGTTGTATTACACGCTGGAATATGGCTATAATATTTCGCAACTGTTTTGAGCAGCTAATTGATTTTGGGCGCAACACGCTAGTCGGTAGAAGAGCCATAAAGCAAGTCATAAATTCGAGCAGGCGTCAAATTATAACGCGGCTCAAGTACCGGTTCCTCTCGAGACAAGGACTAACAGAACTATATATATTGCATTCAACTTCCTTGTTAAAGCGTATAACGATACAGCAGGAATGATAGAGCAGAGTTGTACGTCTTACGTTACTATGCTCAACATATTCGAAAATAGATGTAATATATTCGATATCCGAATAATACAACAATATTTTTTTATTGCTGAACAAGCCTCGAGTTTCGATTAATTCAATTATCAATTATTGCGCAACGATAAATTCTGTTTTCTTACTAATCTCCTGAAATCCTATCTAACCTCGCCCATTCGTTTTAATAATATTATCATTAATTTTTAATCTTTAAATTTACAAGTAAATTCGAATTTTAATCGAAACAATTTTTCCACTAGATTTAATTAATTATATCGTACAAGCGAAAAGAAATAAATATCTACGATTACTAATTTTGATTAATAAAAGCATCCTCGATGATTATAAAACTTTTAAAATTCATTCCGACAAGTTAGGCAGTTTCCGCGCTTAAGTTGGAGATCTCTAACACCGCCACTCCGCTAAACTTCCGTCATATCAAATCCATTTCCAAACAGTTCTCTTAATAATTACATTCTCCGTTACGAGAAAATGCAATTAGAGACAACGCGCTCACAATTCTCGTCGATTTCCTAACCAAACACTCTCCCTAACCAACAATCTCGAACGATACTTCCACGAACGCGTACACCTTTTACTATCCTATCCTTCTATCTCAATTAATCTTCGAAACAACGAGCCGCACGTCCAACCACGTAAGAAAAGTCGTAGGAACTATGTTTCGAATAAATTTCTCTCTGGTGGCAGCAAGTTTCAAAATACGAGCAAAACTTTGTACACGAAAGATGTCCCCTTCTCTCGAAGAGTCTGTCGACGAAATCATGGAAATAACTAGGCTAGAACTTGGCAGAGGTGGCGCTGACTGACGAGTCCTAGCCAGGGCTGCCAATTGTACGAATTAAAAACAACCAAGAGCGAAATAATTATTCGCAATGCGAAATATTCGAAAATATCGAAGTCTCGCAACATCTCGGTTACATTTATCCACATTTATTCCTGCGGATGGATTTAGGTTAAAAAACTTTCGAATATGCTTTAATATCTACCAAGTGGAAAAGTGTTTTTGTAAAAGTAGAACGTATGTCAGGTTTAATTCAACGGGATTTTAAAAGTTCTCATCAAAGGACGATCTCCATTTGTCTAATTACAACAATTCCCTTTAATAAATTTCGAAAAAATCACGTTCCTTCACACATCCATCTTTACATATTAGACGAGGCAAAAATGAAAGAAATTTGAAATTTCACTTATATCGAGGCTAATCTAATAAATTCGTCGAAATTCGACGTTACATCAAACGAAACATTCCTACGATGATCAAACCGGATGCCAATATCGATCGCCATTGCATTGGATAAAGTTGCAACGCCGTTTGCTTCTATCGAAACAACGAATCTCTCTCTCTCTCCCCTCCCTTCCCTCGATCTATAATCGCTGCATGTATTTCGTCAGGAGGAGAGGGATGTCAGTGAGAATATGAGAGGAGCGTTTCAGCTCGAGATGGCTGGCGGAAAAAATTAGAATACGGGCGGGCGTGTCCGGTAATACTTTCCAGCTGGACTACAATGAACCGATGTAACGCTGGCAAGCGATTGCTACACGGAAACAAGCGTATATGTGCTCGTTGTATGATAAATAAAGAAGAGAGAGAGGAACCGTTCCCTTCTTTATTTATTTGCCCTCTCTTCGACTCACCTCCGTCCACTTTGCGGAACATCGCGCGTATTCGTGCGCGATTGTACCTCGTGCCGAGATATTCGTGCCGATCGAATGCTGCGGTTCTGCAAACGTGATCCATTCCTTCCTTCCTTCGTGGGACGTTAAGAAAAATTTGAAAATTGATCGTCGATGTCTCTATTCCCAAGAAAGAATAATGGATGGATGGATGGATGATGGAATCGTTTTGAAGGTGTTGAAATTTTAAATTAATTTTAAGCGAATTGTGAAGTTTGATGGGAAATGGATGTGAATGGATATTAAATGGAATCAAGTGAATTAATACAGTAGATTGATATTGATAAAAAAAAATTATATAGTTTTATTGTATCCTCTTGGGCAGTGAAAAATTATTTCATGGAAATTTCTTTTTTTTCCCCCATTTCATTTTCCACAGCACTCTGCTTTTTTAATAATCAAGAATCTTGAGATTATTAGTCTTCAGCGCCCTATCATTTCCTTACTCTCGTTGCTTTTCCTTGCATTTCCGAGGCCACATTTAAACATTTAAACGAATTATAATTCATAAAGTTGAAGAATCTCGTTCCATTTATCGCCGACTGTGCTGATTCTGTGCGGGAAAGGTATCAATTTCCGTCGAAGCATAATTTATATTACGATATTGGACGATATTTTATTATTAATAACGAAGAGCCGATTTAAAATTGCGGATACTCGATTAATTAACCATTAATATTGATTTTCACTCGAGCAGAAGATATAAAATTTCCTAGAATTTATTTCCTTGATAATATTAATGCGTAATGAATAGATAATTATCGGTTCAGAGATGTCTGTTGCAAAAAGCACATAATGCTCTAATATCATCTGATCTATTTTTTAGATCAGAAAGAGTATCTAAAAATTCATTATTGAGCTTAACGATTTCTATATTCGTGTTCTTTCGAGAAACTCATAGAAAACCACAATCGGACTTTCCTTCTCACCAAGAAGAGATCCGCTCCGCAAATATTTGCATTGGACAGCCTCGAGATAAAATCGATTAAGCACTCTATCAGAGAAACATCCATCGACGCGGAAACTAAACTTTTGTTCTAACACTTTGAATAGATCCTTCTCCTCCTTTCTTCTTTCGTATCCTTACAAGTTTTTAACGAGATAGTGGTTCCTGTGTAAATATCAATTTCCTCCATTTCCTCTAATTAAAGTCAATTGTAACTCGAAATTGTCATTTAAATTAAAATCACGCTTATCAATTACCTGTCAAAAATATTCCCCATACCTCGTTCAACCCATTCGTCGAGGATGAAAGAATCAATTATGAAAATTTGTTCACAAGATTAATAATCAAAACCACATGGAACGAATCAATAACATGATCACTTTTTTTGCAATTCCATCCTTTCTCCATCGAAAATTTATTACATCGAATGATTACTGATCCAAAAAAAAAACACTTTCCCATCCTTAAAATTTCACACTGTTCTCTGACACGTTTTATTTTATTCGTCCTTTCTTTCCACCACTCTTGGAAGAATCGGCTACGGGATCAATAATTTTCAACCGACGTGCTACCGTTTTTATCTGGCGGGAATAATTCAAACACGCGCATCGACAACTCCATATACTAAACACGTGCAAACGTCGAACGCGACTGTTTGCGAGAAAAATGAAGCTTTAACCGGGCCTCCCACCCATCCGTAGTTTTTATTCTCGTTTATCAACGCGATACGTCGCACACGTTGCCACTGTCGTCGCTCCCTTATCGTTATTGCGATACAAACACCCCCTCGTTTCGTTTTCCATTCGATCCTGTTCACAGGCGGATATCTTCCTGCTTTGTTTTTCGATGAATCAATTGCGTGCACGTAAAATCTTTGAATGATTCTTATCGATCGGTATCGGCAAGGGGTGATGGAAAACCTAGAAACTAACTGGATCCGATAAAATTCAAATAATACGAATCTGTACCGAATGATCTCGTTACTGTGGATTAAAATAAAATATTGTTAGATAGAAAATGGAATTGTACATAATTTTATTTAAGAGCGTCATTGAAAGATTTTATATTTACAAACGAATGATTGCAAATTTTAATCCGATCGATAAATATCGTACTTGGATTTTTGCATGAAATCTTTATAATTTTTATAAACCGAAGAAACGAAGATCTCGAATAGAACAGAGAGATTTGCTTTTGTACATCCATTCTTCCAAAAAAAAAAGAAAAAAAAAGAAAAAGAAAAGAAACCACTTCAAAGTGGTTCCCTTTCAAAGACCCTCACGACCCCACGACCCCACACAGTCAATTAATTTTGAATCGCGGAGCGCATAACCATAAAATTCGGCCGCAAGGATCCCCAAGATCCCGATCCACGGGGATCCATATCCCCGCATTATCGCTTCGTTAGTCGTTGAATGAATCATTAAACGGAATGGCCCGCCCCGGGGGCTACTTTCGATCGATCCGATAAACAAAGCGTCCGCACGCGTTCCTTTGTGTTCCCATTGCGGCGTGATTAAGGCCGAGGCCCTGGTGAAAAGGGCGAAGGAATTTTTCACGCCGTGAAAACGAGCGGGAGGGGAGAGAACTCGCGCCATCTCTCTCATTCTCGTCGCTGTAGGCGCGTCATCAATAACGTCCTTTCCACTCTCGTTCGAGGGAGAGGCTAGTAGCGACGAGATGCTTCTCGAGCCAGGTAAAAATAGTTAAAAATGGAGTCGAGTGATCGCTTAGATAAACTTCAAACCTCGGCAATTATTTGCAAATTATCATTTATCTCGATAAATTACCGAAGCAACTTCAACTGTTGAATTATTTTGCAGCGTTTAAAAGTGTTGAGCGAAAACAATAAATATAAACGTACGAGTTTAGCTGAATGAATATATTTCGATTATACGTGATTGCGCGTATCGAAGAAAAACAAATAGATGCCAATTATGAAGCAGTGGTATTGCCAGCAACGTTGAATAATAAAAGCACAAATAAAATTTCAGTGAACTTTTGAAATTCTACAACAAAAAGTTCGACTTTTTACGAAGTGTACATAAGACTCACTTAATAAATAAAAGTTACAAATAATTTTTACCCTTTTCTTCTTCGAAACTTTGATCGAATCTTTACGAAGAAAGTATTTAAGGGATAGATGTCGCTGCGAGCGTGTAAAGTACTCGGAGGAGACGGAAGGGGAGGGGAAAAAAGGAGGGGAAGGTTGGCAAAGGTTTTTCGAAGGAAGAGTGGGCTTGATCGCAGGCCATTATCTTCCTAAATTGCCCCGGCGCACCAATATCCGCATAAAGGCCGCGCCAAACGCACCCCTGCGTCTCCTCGTCCAATCTCTTGTGCCACCCTCCCGTCGAACCGTGGATGCCATTGGACCAGGTTTTCGCACCCTTCGCGTTATTATTATTATTATTAACGCTGCTCGTGACACGGCATTCACGTGGTACGTGGAGTACTCGAGAGGGCTCGTTTTAGAGAGAGCCTCCTCCCTCCTTTTACCCTCCTTTCATGGATCTTCTCTCTCTCTCTCTCTCTTTACATTCACAGCGCATTGCGAGCGTTTTATTAATCCCTTAATATCGCGTAGGAGAGACACGTAAACGATTGTGAACAAGATTATTAAATTTTTGCAAATTTTACCAAGACGATTTTTTTTTTTTTGTTACGATTCGTTCAATCATCACTTGGTTATTAGTAATTATTGTGAAATATAATTGGTTAGGGGCGTATTTCGAACGGCTCGGCCAGTGTGTGACGTTATGGTCGTTTATGGCACGCGCTATTGGAAATAAAATCGGCGAAGCGAGGGGTTAAATGGTAGAGGTGATCCCCAAGTAATTGATAAATGCTTCGTATCGCCACCCTTTGCCACTCGAATGGTGACCATGAATAGCTTTCCTAAGCTTTTTAGGATTTTCTTGTCTCTCAAATTGGATCGTGGTCGAATTTGACAATAATAAATTAAATTACGTATAAAACTTTATTTATATCGTGCGATATCACGTTTCAAATCTTACAATTCTTACAAAAACTGTCCAATCAGATATAATTCGATCTAATTTGAGGTAGAAGAAAATCCAACCGATATATTATTCCACGATTTATAAAACTTAAGACCTCAGGAATCTATTCTTGATATTTTAAGAAAAAATTTTAACAAAAATGTTATCGCCGTTTGAAATTATCGCATCAAACGATCGAATGGTGTCATTCGAGCGCAAAGGATTAAGAACGAAGAGGAGATGGTGAACTTTCCTCCTTAAATAGAAAAATCCAATCGTAATTAGAAATTTAAAGTAAAAACGGCCGATTTATCAACGGAGGATATCGTTGTAAGCGGCATTCGCAGTGGAACGCGTGCGACGAGCGCGATCCAATCTAATGCAAGTAGTTTTTTCCGCTTCGGTGTTCCTCGGCGGGTCACGCGCGGAAGTACGCCATTAACCTGTCGGTGACTTATGGACAGATCACACATAATAACGCGTTGATACACAGAACGGGGGTCGCGTGGTGGTAATAACAGCCGGGAGAAAGGGCCGCAAGCGTGCATTAAAATAGTCTAATCTGGCGTCGATGCACGCACGCACGGCCCCGCCACGAGGCCCGGTAATTATTGTATTCCGAGAAGGTCTCTCGCAAAGTGGATAATGACTGGTAAAACCTCATTGCCTCCTCGAACCGCCTCTTAAAACCCGCCGCCTGAGAAAATGGTCTTAACGAGAAAGAGAGGAGATATTTTTGTCAAAAGGCTATTCGGTTATTTTCTATCGTCTCCGATTATTTTTTTTTAAACCTGTGCCATTTGCATTGTTCGTCCACTTCATTTTACACTTTACGTCGTAAATATTAATGGCACGGTGATGGAAGCGTGGATTTTATTTACATTGTTTTGTTGTTTTGTTATTGTGGTATTTTTTTCCCCATTAAAATCGCTCCATCAATTATCCTTTTCATGCTTTGCAACGAAGCATCTTGGAACTGTTGACGTACGAACGTCTCCTCGCAGCCTATTTCTCGTATGCCTGGCTCATTGTGTTAAAGAGATTTTTTTTTTTTCTTTAAATAACGCAAAGAGATGTTTTGCCACTAGTAGGATTATTCATAAAGTTTCTCAATGAAATCTAATATCTATTTGTCGGCGAGCAAAATTAATATTTACCGAACGGATGGAACGCGCTTTACAATATTGCATATTTCATTATAATATTTGACGAAATTAATTTATCAAATGCCAATCAAACCATTGTATCGCAAACACAATTAATATTCGGTAAATTAACAAAACGCATTTTCCACCCGTCCCAAATTTCATTCTACACGTGTGAATATTTAACACCGCAAGAAATCAATTAATTAAACGATACCGAGCTATTATTCAAAATAAATAAAATCTAATATTTCATATCCTCGTCACAATTAATATCTGCCAAATTTATATTTCATGCGGTAACAAATCGATCAAACTGATTAAATCGTTTTCCTCTCTGCTTACAGGTAAGAATCGTGCAGCTCTCGAAACCAATCGATCAATCGGCGCGAAAATAGAGCAACTGGGTGAGTCCAAGGATTCCATTTCCTCTAATCTCATTTATTTACCCGATTTCATAATATTCGCAAAAGCTGTGCGTTAATAGATAACCGAGAAAGGGGTGGAATTCGATTCTTCTTTGCGAACGTTGCGTCAAATTCATCTCGAAATTTGTTTCTGATAGATGGTTACGCGCTGTCCGACGTGTATTTCGTTTCCCATATTCGATTGAAATTCATGGGCCCCCGCTATATCATCCACGTGTTAGGCGCGGTAATATCTTTCTGCTTAAATGATATATATTCCCTTATGGCGATCGTGGTTCTCACGCTTTTGCTTGATTCGAACGTTAACTTTGATTTAATGTTGCAGCGATATTGACACTTGCATAAATGATATCTTGATTTTTAATCATAAATTTGGATAGAATATATTTTGGCAATTATCGATGAATGATCCTTGCCTGGTCAATTTTTATCTCAAGATCCAAAAAATCATATTCCATTAGCGTTTATATCATTGAGCAAAAATTTTTTACTTTTACTAAAACACAAAATTTAATAGATTCGTTTATGTAATCAATGGATCAAATATATTCTTGGATAAATAATACTTTGATGCAATTGAAGAGAAATGATCAATTTTTATTACAAGATCTAAAAAATTATATTCCATTAGCGTTTATATCATTGAGCAAAAATTTTTTACTTTTACTAAAACGCAAAATTTAATAGGGATTCGTTTATGTAATCAATAGATCAAATATATTCTTGGATAAATAATACTTTGATGCAATTGAAGAGAAATGATCAATCTTTATCACAAGATCTAAAAAATTATATTCCATTAGCGTTTATATCATTGAGCAAAAATTTTTTACTTTTACTAAAACACAAAATTTAATAAAAATTCGTTCACTGTACCAATGGATCAAATATATTCTTGGATAAATAATACCTTGATAATAAGGATTTTTAATGATAAATTTGGATTGAGCATCGAAGAGAAATGATCCTCCTTGCCCGATTGAATTTTTATTACAAGATCTAAAAAATTAAACACAAAATTTAACAAAGATTCATACCAATTTCCTCGACTCCTCACCCCACAATTTCCCAATTTATTACCCCACTCTATCATTCCTCGCCTCTTCACGTACGTATAATAAGCCATTATGAAAGCATATTTATATGTTAATCACGGACGATATCCATTACGCGCTACTATTTTTAATTCCATCGCGTCCACGCGCAATATTAATTACACCTCCCTTATGAAAATCGCGATATCCGTAATCACCAAGCACGAATAAACACTTATTCCAAGACCATATTCGATGATCCATTCCACCCTTTCAACGATCCATCGAAGAACGAACGATCCTCGTTCCGATCGTCGTTATCCCCGTAGGATAGGTCGGTTACGAGCCGAGCGGTTCAATCCGCTTTCCACCCATCTCTGGACGCGTCGTGCTCGACTTCTTCTCGTTGAAATTGTGATGGCGGCGCGATCCATCGGACGACTAAAACGATAATTAAGGTAAAAAACGGGACGTTTACCGGGTGCCGAGGCTGAACTGGCTGATTACTATGGTTAGTCGGGCATCGGTTTTCATGGGGGAGGGGCGGAGGGGGGAGGAACAGCTCCGTAAAATAACGCTCCGTTTCTTTTCCATGCTCGGTTGAAAAGATGTTTTAAGGGACGGTGAAACAACCGGCTCGGCTCTGTGTGCCGCGCGGGTCGAAGTGAAAAACGTAAGAGGAGGGAGGACCGTTTCGAGAAACTACTTTGTTTAAGAGCCTGTACTTTTCCAAGGGTCACGCGAAACCCTTTAAACCGAGGCTTTCTCTGGAATGGAGTTTGAAATTGGTCTACAGAGTGTTTCGAGATTATCGGCTTGTTTTTGCTCGGAGTTCAAGTTTGTGGAAGAGGAGGGAAATTTTTGTGGACTTTCGTGTCGAAAGGTCTTGGGAGAATGGTGTGTCGTTACAAATAAACCAATGGATTTCTTTTGATTCGGTATTTTATGAAGAAACTTATAATATAGCGAATTAATATATCGGTGGTTTTATTAAAATTTTATTGTAGTTTTGAAACACCCGGTATGTGGAAAGATTTGAACACTCGAAGAAAGAAGAAATGATCGCGCGTTGATTGTTCTGGAATAGAGATTGTTTCGATAAATTTTCATTAATATTTATTAAGAAATAATATTCTGCGGGTGTTATATTATATCATACTTTATTTTGGTTTTCATATTTTTCCATTAAAAAGAGGAGAATTTCTGAAAAGTTGAAGTCCTCCTTGGTTTCGTTTAATCTTTCGAATTTTTAGAAGTCTCAAAAATAATCCTGTTGGACGGTTGAGATTCTATTCACGCCGTTGTTTCAGCTCGGAAAATTATGAAATTTCTGCTCTTACGTGTAATCCTTCGTTAATTGTAAGCAGAAAACGGTAAAGGTGCACAAGGATAGTTACGTGTACAGAACTAAGTTATAGTGCACCGAATAATTAATAGGCGAGTAAAGTAACTTTATTGCCCCGTGTGATGTTACAACCTGCCTAACGATTTACTACTTATAACAGGATGAATATAAAATCAGACTGTTAGAATGTTAAAACGGTTAGCTTCTAGATGATGTACGACGCGTGTTCCTATTTTCCAGGTAATAATTTTCTATTAATTTTTCAACCCAAATGAATCTGAAATGAACGTAAATGAATGGTCGAACACTCGTTCGGATGGACTAATATTATCTCGTAATAAAAATTATTTATTTTTTGTTCAATCTGCGTATCAAAGTGTTGTTAAATTATCACAAAAGACCCTCTTCTATCCTCTTTGAAATTAACTCAAATTTTAGATATTAGATTGAATATTTATGAAACGAATTTTTATGCAAGTATTCCAGATTCCACGAAGTTGCACGAATTGTAGTTCCATAGGGCGGAGGGCGCAGGTGTCCTCGACGCCATATTCAAGGATCGTCGAATGATCCGAACGATGTTCAAAAGTTAGAATTTCGCGGGGAGGTTATGTGAAAGGAGGTTGAAAGGAAGAAGCAAAAGTACGAGGCAATAAACGGCAAGATAAAGAAAGTTGAAAAAAGGAAAGTGGAGACAGTAAGGTATTGGGGCAAAGGGGAGGATGGTTGAGTAAGAAAAGGAGGTTGGTTAAAAAGAAAAAGAAAAGAAATAGGGGAAGAGAGAACAAGAAAGAGAGAAACGAAATGAGGAAAAGTAGAAGGAAAAGAAGGAAAAAGATTTCGAGTGGACTTTCGAGAGAGTGGGATAGAGATAGGAGGAAAAGAAGGAAGGAAAAGAGAGGCAAACACTTTCGTCGACAACTATCGGTGTCTCGAAAGCCTGCAGGCACTTGGGAAATATGCGCTGTGATCGGACCGTGTATTGTGTATCAGCGTAAGAATCGCACGGCAGAGATATCGAATCGATTCTCGTCGAAACAAATCACGCTCTTCCCAACGTTTCTTCCTTGCTCCGAGGAATATTCTCCCGGAGAAAAGAATTGATTTCACTTCGGTTTGGATCGCGATAAACGATGCAACGAAGAATATTTTATCCTTGAAATAAATTTGAAAGGAAAAGGCAAACGATCGGATTGTTGATTACCGTGTAACATTGGATAATAATAATAATAATAATAATAATAATAATAATAATAATAATAATAATAATAATAATAATAATAATAATAATAGATTAATTTTGGATAATATAAATTTTTTAATATATTATTTTTAACACATTTTTAAAGTATTCTAATTGTTTAAATTTATACAAATTCACTAATTGAGTAATATTATAAATTATAAAAATGAATTTCTTACAATCTCACATCATCGTAACAAGTTCGTAATGTAATTGTTCTTTAAATCATGAGAAGAGATGGAAAGGAAGATTTCTTCCTCCTGATTTTTATATGTAAGCACATCGCAGATTCATTAAGAAAACCTTAAGTAAGCCGGATTAAAAATAAACTTCCCTTCCCCTCCCAGAAAGAAAACAAGAACATTACAGGCCGAGTAACGAGTGATGTGTAATTAGTTCTCTTCGACGAATTCCTCGATCCATAATCCTCGTTAACACGCACGGTAACTATTAATTTCCTGTTGCCTCGGTTGACCGATACAACCAACCAAGAATCTTAAACTTTTCACATAGGAAACGACTAAGTAGTCGGCTCCACTTCTTTATTTTTATCAATTCCTTCTCTTTCTTATTTTTATCAATTCCTCCTCCTCCTTATTTTTATCAATTCCTCCTCCTCCTTATTTTTTATCAATTCCATCTCCTCATTATTTTTATCAATTTCTCGTCTTTATTTTTATCAATTCCTCGTTCTGCTTATTTTCATTAATTTCTCCTCTTCTTTATTTTTTGCGGGGAGCTCCGAAATTCGTTCGCCCAAGATAAATTAAATAATTCAAAGTCGATATGAAACGGGGAATTTAAATCACGGGGAAAGATGGTGCCCAATCTGCGCGGATCAAGAATTTCTTCCATCCATCCATCCATCCATTCCTCTTCTTCGTTTTCGCTTCTTCTCTCCTTTCCTTTCCCTCCCTTCCCGATTGTTTTATAATCTCGACGCTAGTGCTCAGTGTGGAGGATTTCTTTTCTCTTCTACTTCAGAGTTGCATCTTTGGATTTCGAATCTGGACGAGCGATTAATTAATCCGCCATTTCGATCGATCCTGTCCGACTCGAAAGGGAGGAGGGGAAATTATTCTAATTCGCGGCGATCGATCCGCATGGATGAATTAATAAAGAATGGCCTCATACGTCTTTGATATGAAACGAGACGGTTATAAAGAAACTACCCATCATTAAACCACGTGTATCCGACAGCATTTTCGTGCTCAATTTCCTGTACTCATACCACTTTTTTTCCTCCGGCCTGCGAAACCGACATTGCGAAAAATATGCGGAGGCCGTTGGAGGCTCAGTTTTTCAAGCTCTAAAAAACGGCTTTCGAGGACCTGGCTCTGCGCAATATTGATATCGTAGTATGCGGATACTTTTTCAACTCTGAGTTTATACATGACAAAATAAAAAAAAAAAAAGGGAAATAAAATTATTTTCTTCAAAAAAATTACCTTAATCTAATAAATTCGATCTTCAGCTTCGAGAATCGTCCTAAATAATAGTATAGATTGATCCGAGTTTTCGATATAAATATAGTTTTTTAAAATATTTTTTCTCTAACATTAGAGAGTTCGATATTATATTATTATCTACTTCGAAAACAATATCGTCACTAAAACGGGCGCTCCACCAGTTTAAAATAGCAGAGAACGGTTTTCCATTGGAATATAGGGCGATGTTCGTTGAAGTTTCTTTTTACGCGCGGCAACCCACTTACTATTATTATTATTATTATTGTTGTTATTATTATCAGAGTGATAGCAAGTTTCGAAAAGTCGTAATCCAACGACGTTGGGCGTATTTCATTCGTCATGGCCCGTTATATACCTTAACGATCCTATAAATGGACCAAACAGCGAGACCGCGGAAGCGGAACACTTCTAACGAGTTTCATTGAAATTCACGAGAATCGTGGCTGACCCCTACCCGACACGAACTTTCGAATGAAATTACTTTGGACGCGCGATGAATCGCGAGCAGCGCGGGCGAAAGGATGGCGAGGGGAATCCGTTATCGATTTCTCTCGCGAGAGAAGTCGAGAAATCCATCCGAGCGGTGGAAATTCATCGATCATCGTCCACCGATGACGCGGTGACAATCGGTGCCAATCGAGGCGTCTCTCTCTCTAGGGGTTGCACGAGTGCAAGAAAGTGTTCCTAATGAAAACCAGCATGGCAAACGATGGGGATCGCTTGGTAACAGGAAATGAATTCGAGTCGGGTTGTGCGTGCGAGTAACATTTGAATAAATGTGTATCCGACTAACGTGGATAAGGATATTTGTTTTTGAATTGAATGACGATTCATTGAGATTTCTCGCGTGTTTTTATAGATTTCATTTTTATGTAAAGTGAAAAGTTTTTCGAATCTTTAAAAAGTTTTCATTGGCGAGATTCTACGAAGTTGGAATTCCTGTGAGATTGTTTTATCTGTAGGATTAAAACAATTTAGATATTTAATTAGGCCGATATTTTATGTTCTTAGTATGGTAAATGAAGGGAACGAAGATAGAAATCGTATTCGAAAGCCGCTCCCAGATCTAAAAAGTACCTTGCTCTTCAAGTTTTATGAATGTGTATGATGATACCGCATTCCACGTTTAAAACGCGTATATAAATCCATTTCTTAGAAATGATAAATAATCAAATATTTCTTATACTTTTATCGAAACTATCTCGCGTATCGTGTGTACCACCAAACGCATAAATTATAGACGAGTATTGATAAATATCAAAGCGTATGCATATTGCTTCTGTAACTTTGTTCCGCCACATAATCTCAATGGAAACTCGTTATGATAACACGCGTAAAATGTGTGTTACGCGATGATAATGCGACGAGGGGGAGGAGAGTCGCTCTTTTCTTTGAAAAATGAATTGCACCCGGCTATTCTTCGTAGAAATCTTTAGGTCTCGTTCCCATGTGCGCAATGCACCATGTAAAATACATATAGCGTATGAATGCTCCTCATCCTATCTTCCAGTTGCACGTACCAGATTTTGATCCAGAATAACGTGCATTCCATTCTCGCTGCGTCCCAACGTTGTACGCTACACTTGTAGAAACATGCCTTAAAGGTACATTTTTCGCAGGCTTAGACCGCATTCTTACACGTACGATTTCAACGAACCGTTACCCTGTTTTCTAACTACATGCACGTAAGAATATAATTTTGACACAGAACAAGAGTCTAACTTTGCACGAATATGTGTACAGAAACACGCCTTAAGGAGAACGTTACCTTTTTTTTTTCTCATTCAGAATTCCGTTACTCTAGAATTTACATAATATCAATCCTGAATTATAATAAACAAGAAATGTTTCGACATCATTCGTCTCCTCCGTATAGTACGAAGAAAAATCCTAACCTCGAATTCGCTCTTACAAATTAAACTTATCGAAATCAAAAATTATCGAATAATATTGAACAAAATCATAATTTGCATATTTATTGTATTTATTTACAACAAAAGTTTACTTGTAAACTGTTCGAAATACAACACAAACGCAGAAAATTCCTAACCTCGAATTCATTTTTACGAAGTCGGCAATAAAACGATTAACGAACAAAATCACAATTTATTGCACATTATACACTTTACATTATTAGTCCACGTTGAAAATTGAAACCTCTCAAAATATTGGATTTCATTTATAGACGATAAACGTTGGAATGAAAGTTTGGCTTACAGCTTATTTTTGAACCGTGTGTAGTTCTGGTCGAAGGTTCAACGACGCTTTCACAGCTCGACGTTCCCCCATGATATAACGCGATAATCGCATCATGCTCAACACACAATGCTGGATTAGTTGCCGATTCTGTACGCGGCGTAAGGGGGTTATTCGAAACGGTTGCACGAGCAAATTGATGCGTGATCGTCGCATTGTTCCCGAGCTTGGTCCTCGGAGACAGATACGTCGCAATTTCGTGCCGTTGCAGTCGGATGCACGATGAACCTTTCCGCAGGAATTGACATTTGCTGCTTCGTTTGAAAGACGATGTTGGGCAACCGATGTTATTTCATCTGTCAAAGCTCTTCAATTGGACGATATACGAGGTTAATTTCGAATATCATAGTCAGTTTATTATATATATATTTTATATTTTTATACCTGCAGAAATTTGTTCGTACGATTAGATGTAAAGAAAATGGAAATTAGATTAGATAACAGTTATTGCATATGAGATCGCAGATTAGGTTATGTTGATCTGAATTTCAAATTTTACTTTTGGTGCAATATATTTATGAACGAAATATCTTTTATATCTCAAAAGTACATACATAATTCTTGAAAAAGTACATAAAGTAAAGTATTCCTAATTTCAACTGTTATTTCTTTTTCCAATTGTTTTCACACACGCGTCTCTTTTTATCTCGTAAAACTAAGCGTCATATCGTATTTCAATCGTCTCGAATCCTCTTCCAATTGCACGGGTGCCAGGTCAGCAAGAAACATCCTTCGGAACGGATGTCTTACTTACGAACACGTCGTGGAACACAAGTAATTCGCAAAGAGCAATTAGCACAATCAGTCGACTTAACGAGATTAAACAGAAGGAAACGGCGCGGTGTATGCCGAGAGAGGCGACGCCTAGCGTCGAGAAACGTCGTCGTTCGATTCGCCTTGGCTCGTTGATTGGCCATGGAATGAAATTTACGAGATATAACACTCGAGAAGAGCATCGAGCATCGAATCTCCGAGAGCGACATCTACTCGTTTTTGAACGGCAACGACGACAATGTCGACGATGAGTCGACGATGTCAATGATCGAGAAGCGCGAGAAAGAGAGAGATGGACATCGTGTAATGTATTAATGGGATGCAGCGGCAGAGTTACCCAAGTAAGTGTCATTAATCTTTCGCCTGGCGCAAGTAAAGTGTCACGAGTCTGTACAGGTTAGGGCACGCCGGCTGCATCGACCGGAAGTCGAGACAGACCGACAAAAGTAGACCCTATCCACTTCCTTTGGATTGAAACTTTTTGCGGATAATTAATGACGGCGCATGAAACAACGCCGCATGCAAAGTTAAGTGCGTATTAAACGTGATGGCGCCACGAGTTCCTCCGACATGACGTTGCAGAGTATGGAGCTGACTAAGGAAATGAGCTTTTTGCGGGAATGGGAAGATTTTAAGTCTTGCGACGGAGGAGAAATGGTTATGTACGTGTTGCTTATAGCGATCTGTGACTCGTGCTTAAATATATTTTGATAATTTTGCTAGAAGTATTTATAGTATTTATTAGTAATTCAGTGAGTAAAAATTGGAAAATTTTAAAATCCGATATTCTGTTATAGAAATTGAAGTTCCTCGTGGAACATAAATTATAGTAATAATTTTAATAAAATTCTTCATATTTGTACAACGATCACTACTTCAATATATCATGTACATAAAAACAGCACTTAAATTTTTATATCTAGATCCAAATAAGCTTTAGAGATCCCTCTTGGAAAACTCTACAACTTGACGCATAAAATTCTCAAGAATAGCTTCCGCAGCTGGACGTCGATCGTTCGAAATTTTCACTCGTAAAATATAAACGCATCGAACGTGAATAGAGAAATCGAACTTGCTAGAAGTGACGCTATCGAGAAAACTTATGAAACGACAAATAAGAGCGACGTTGGACGGTAACGTGCACAGAGAGATTCTCGATAAAATTAACATCGGCCAGACGACACACACTCGATGTTATTGGGTCGATGCATTTACAATCAGATTCGATACGGTTATCTTTCATTCTTCGAACTGTGATAGCTCGAATTGATACCGAGGTGAAAGTATGCCGCCATCTGTGGCTTTATTCCTCGAAACAAGTCTGTGGGTTAAATACGAGCACGATCTTGGCGAACTTTCGCCATTTCCTCGATCCTTCGAGATTTAATAAAAGCGGTTAGTTGTCCTGTTCTGTCGCGATCGCTTCATGAACTCGCCTTTTTACTGCTCCTCGACTCTGTAAGGATTTTTATGTCACGATTATGTAATTTTTTTGAGATATATGACAAGACTCGATTCACTTTACATCGAAATTGTACTTTCAATTAAGATTTATGATCGATTTTGCAAAAGGAAATAGCAATATGAAACTTCCAAGTTTGCGATTAATGCATTAATCTTATTATTTTCTTCATTAGGAAATAGTTTTGTGGAAAGATTTTCAAAACTGTCCTTACTATCGATATTATTAATAAAAATGCCTTCTTTTCCATCTTTTTTTTTCTATCTTTGATAAATTAGATTCCATTGAATAAGAAGTTTCAACACAAAGGATCTCTTACAAAATCATTTTCCACATTATTCCAAGTCTGAAAAGCTATATATTCAAACCTAACAATTCTCGATTTCGATTTTAAAGGGATCACAAGCGTGAGTAATGATCGTGAGACAAAAAAAAAACAGAAACACTCGCGATGTTCAGTGTATTTCTTTGGATAAAAGATGTAAAAGTGAATATTAGACGCCACTACCAGTAGATTACCACCATCGCTTTATATTTCGATACAAGGGTTCGATAAAATCGCTTATTTAATCCAAGACACTCTCCTCCCTGAAAACTGTCAAATTTCATCGAAGGAAGGGGTTGGAATATTGTACGCAGGTGCATACCTCTTATCCCGACTCACGAACTCTGATTTATACAGCTAACTATCGTAAAAAGAAGAGCAAAATTAAGCTCGAGCTTGGAAACTTTGACTACGTTTCGTGTCATGGAGTATCTTGTGAAAGTTTTAGGATCGGCACCGGTTCGGACTGAATTTCGACCGAGTTTCCGAAATCACGTTTTGAGACAATAAAGTTGTTTTGCAGGCTAGGACGCAGGAAGTTGAAGTAAAAATGGGTGCACTCGATATCCTCTTATAACTTTAAAATATATTCGTTTCTATACGACATCAAAAATGCAGAAATTCTGCGATAGTTCTGCTTATAACGAGACTTCTACACGGCATGGCTTAATAGACTTGGACAAACTTCGTATTATAACTGGAATTTTTCCGCCAAAACTGTTCCCGTTGCTCCGTATCATAGGTGATTGTGCTCGTTCAAACTTTTTACGAATACACTTTGAGAAGCGAAGAAATTTAAATAAAAATTTATTTCTAAAAAAGTGACATTTCCATAGAACCAAACGTAACCATCTTGCAAGAGTTTATCTCATTTCACTAGAATTCACTAGAAAACATTCAATTGATCAATCGTCACGAAATTTGTAAAATTGATCATAGCTCGAGATCTAAAGAATTAAATCTCACCGCAATCCCGTATATTAAATTCTACTAGAATGGGAAAGACGAGCCGCCAAGGATTGAAACGGTTCAGCCAGTTAGTTTCCAAAGACTTTTTACAGCTTCGCGTTATATTCCTCCACAAAAAAGAAGATTCCACGTTCCTAAGAGGATTATAAAAGGGAAACGATCTCATCTCCATCTCAGGTGGCTCGCCCGGGGCGAAATTTAAATCGCGGATTCGATCCACCGCGTTTAATTATCCTCGGCCCATCTAAATGTGACAGCACGGGGGCAGAACGTAATAAAGGTAGCCCGGGACGTGTGTTACGCCGATCCATTCGCCTTTTATTTGCCAAGGAAATCTCGAGAACCGGTCCCGCTATATATCCGCCCGCTCCAATTCCGTAATAATAAGATCTGAAATTCCCGCGGGAACCCCGACCCAATTTCCTCGACGCGGTTTCGTGCCTCCAATCCGCGCCCGGATCGTTTAATTCCGTTCCTTCGAATCATCGGAATTATCGCGTTATTGCTCCAGTTATTTCGCCCTCAGATCTTTAAACATTTCTATATGTATATATGTATCATTTATTTCAATTCGATTCTTTATATCCGTGGTTCTAGGATCTTTAAAATTGTGTATCTATATTAAAAACTATCTTTTTATCGATCGATTCTCTAGATATTTATTTCGATATATTGTTATTTCTATTCTCTAAATTTCTACAAGATGTCTCTTCTATTTCTATTAAAAAACTATTTTCTTCGTTTGACTCCTTCACAAGTATTGGATCGATGCTTGGATTATTATCGATCGTGTCATTGCTGCGACAATGCTAAATTTCAAAAATTCTGAATAATCTCCCCAATCCTCTAACTCTATATGTATATATTTAATTAAATAAATAATCGAATGTGTAAAGAGAATTTTTTTTTTGTACAAATTGTAAGTTCACAAGTTCCCGCGTACCTGTCCAATTAACCCGTAAGTATCTTTATATCTCTTGATTATTGCACTTCCTCAATTACAAAGAAACTTTATTCGCCGCTTTTTACTACGTAGCACCATTCCCGGCTCATAAACCGTGGATCGAATGTACGAAACAACATCCTCGTTACTTCGTTCCCGATTTCCTTGCCGTTTCTCCGCGTGAACACACAGAGAGAGAGAGAAAGAGAGAGAGAGAGAGCCAGCCGCATTTTAGAACGTCGTTGCAAGGTCGGGCCACGTATTTCTCCCCCCAAGTACAAAGATGCACCTTTCACTTTAACAGCAGGAGCTTTGAAACTCTAACCCTGCAAGACGCTTTATAAATACCACGGTATCGGATTCTCGGCTATTATTTATAACCGCGAATTTTGTCGAGTAAATTTTCTGGAGAGCTTCATCATCATTGTGACAGTGATTCCCTTCTCGTCGAAGATTATCTCGTCCCCGATGTAATTCTCGATAGAATTTGAAGGAAAATCGATTGATTTATTTATAATTATGAATGAAAACTGGATCGAAACTTGATATAACATTCGAGTTTCCGATGTATAAATTTCCAACGCAAAAAAGAAATTGGAAAATGTATTTCCAAGAGAATTGTTTCAAGGATTGTGTCGATATCTTTTTTTTTTTTTTTTTAATCTATCGTTGAAAGGAGGAAAAAACGAAGAAGGAGAGAAAAAGTTGGAATTCGGATAAATCTTTCACAGAGATATTCTGCAAACTTCCGTAATCGTCGGTACGTTCGTTTTCCAGGGATAAAGGGGAACGACGGTTCCCGTTGAACCAGTTTCAGAATTGTAATATCCAGGACGGGCTAATATTTACCGAGCTGATGCAGCACGCGATATATGCTCCCTTTCGGTTACCCCCTTTCAGAGGAGGAACGAACCACTCTTAAACAATACCGCCGACGGTTAACCGCGTATATTGTGATTCCATGCGTCGTTCCATGCGATCTTCTACTTTATATTACACCCATAACATGCATGTTTTACGTGAATTAATATAAATAAAATTATTCACTCTTTTCGCAAATTTTCGTTTATTTTTTCTTAGGTAAAACACGTACATTGAACTCGTAAGATAATTTAATCGTATTTATTTTTGTGAACAAAAGCTTTTTTTTTTTAATATACTAAATTCTTCGTAGCTGTACTCTTTCATTAAAATTAATTCGCGGGATAGGATCTTTGTAGGTGTTTCGAAAATAATTGTAAAGTAAAGCAAAAATTGGTTGACGGAAGATTAATTATTAATTCTTCGTTTAACGATTTGTTCATCGGCCACACTCTGTATATTTTAAATGAATTCGAAGCGAATAGTTGCATACTATTGTGAAACAAATTGAAAAATTTTTTTTCATTCTTCATTCGTCATTATGTGAATTTTGCCCAATTAATTCGCCCGTTTGGGACACTTTTAATGGCAAACGTTATAAAGGTAAAAATTAATTTCGCCTCCCCCCGATCTGTCTATCCTCCAAGGACGATAATCACGTCGTCCTTCTGCCCTCCCCCAGCAAAAATGCTCGTCCATCTTCGCCACGTTGCCGATGACAACGTCGGTTAACCGACCACGATCCTCAGGGACGAGAGATTCAACGGTGAATTACCCTTGGATGCGTGCGCCTTTCGCCGGCATCAAGGAAGATGGAACACAGGGAATCGTTTCGACGCAATTTGTTGTAGTCTTTTCAGAAGAGTATAAAGGTTTAAACGATTTTGCAGGATTGTTGTTACGTAATGCGAGAAAAGGATTTTGATTATCCCTGGGGATGAGACCTGAGGAAATTCGGGATAATGCTTCGTTTCAAGCGATTTCGTGACGCTCGTTGCGGTTTGGCGATAAAGGAAAATGGTAAATTGCATAGCATCGTCGAAAACTTATATTACTATCATCAAAATCCCCGTATCCGCATCATTATCTAAATACTTGAAAGAAATTTACTAAAATTGTTAAAATTTTATACTCTCGTCACGTGCTTCTCGCAATACCCTATATATATACATAAAAAAGAAAAAGAGGAAAGGTAAGAAAACTCTCAAACAATCTCCCTCTCCCTTATCGCGCACAAAATTCTCTTGTTTCCATCCAAAAAGCTCGTGATACAATCTAAATAACATCATCCGTATCTATTTCACTTTTATCTCTTCACCGACTCGCGTGGATCCCGCGAATTTCATGGGAGTGCGTGATCGCAGATGGATCCCAAATCTCTCTTTTTCCCTTCCGGTGTGTCAACGAGTTCCTTTAACCCCCTCCCTCCCTCTCTTTCGGTCGAGGCGCGCGTGGTTCGTGACTTCGCGCCATAGTTTCCCTTCTGCGAACGAAGAAAAGAAAAGAGAGAGGAAGAGAGGGGAAAAAAAGAAGAGGAAGAATGCAAAAGTTCATTAACTAGTCCTTCGAATATACGCTTCCGAATCGAATGAGAATTTCAAAGCGAGCCGCCATCCGGACCTACCACCCAAATTTCGTTTATTGCCTCGAAACGGTTACGGTCCGTGGTGTGTTTGAATTGTTATACCTAGGTGGTCTTTGGCCGACTCCATTTTGGGTATATAGATATATTATATACACATCTACTGCTTGTCGTAGTATTCGTATTCGTTAAATGTTCGCCAGGTCAGAAACTTGGAATAACCTTCGTCAAACGATTAATAATATTACGAAAATGATATATATATATATATAAATCTGGGTAAGGGAATGAGAAAAATTTGGGAGGAATTTTACAATTGTATCAAAATTATATCTAGATGTAATTTTTTAATTTTTGTATATATATATATATGAATAACAGGTGTCGGTTATCTGCACGAACGCCATTTTGTGCACAGAGGAGAGAGCGCCACAAAATGGAGGATTCTCGCTTTTCGACGTCCCCTAGTTCGGTCAGAGCTGATGATGATGATCCAGATAAGCGAAACTTGGCTTTATGGTGGAAACGGGGTTCCTGTGGGATGGCATCTCGAGCCACGGTGTTTGTCGAGGTACATTCGGATTACGGTTTGTCCGTGGCGTGTCGTCCACTCGAGTGGAAATCAAGCAGTGAAGCAACATTTGCGGTGCCATCGAGTTTGTTACACCACGCTTACGTGTTTACTCTGGTGAGACGCGAACGATATTTCTGTCGGTTCGGATTCACAGCATTTTGAATACCCCGAGGTATATCTCTCCCTTCACTTTCGATATGGATATCGCAATTTTCCGAATTTATCTCGATACTCGATGAAAAGGAATTAATCGTTAATTAGTCACATTTTACATTAACATTCGATCAAATGAAAAGTTGTTGCTTTTTAAAACATTATCGCAACAACAACAACAACAAAAATAACAATCTGTAAACCATTAGCTTTTGACAGCTGATGCATTTTCATTTACATCGAATGGTCCTCGTTTCTCTTCCTTTTTTTTTTTTTTTTGTCAGTTTTAATTGGAAAACCCAGTTTCGTTCGCAACACGTTAACGGTGTGATACAAAACATTGATTACCGATATTGTTGAATCCTTCGAAATACGTTCGCTGTCACTGTTTTTTTTCTTTCTTTCTTTTTTTTTTTTTTTTTCTATGAACGCGAACACAATGTGCCCGTCGATTGAAACGAATGTTCTTCTCACCGTGACCGTCATTATCGATTGATTAAATAGCATTAGTCCGTTTATATTGAACGGATCGGTAATTATTCCAAATGCGTCAAAGGAACGTTTTGTATAATTGTTACGGATGTAACGATAGAAATTTGATTTATTCTTTCTTTTGTTTTGTTTTGACCAGAAATATTTTAGAATATTCTTTTTTATCGCGAAGATTGTACATTAGAAGCAAAATTTGGAATTCGAAAAATCAGAAATGCTTTGGAATTATTGATATTAATAATACGTGCAAATGTGAACAAATTTTAATTCGATTAAATGATAATATTCAAAATGTATAAATTATAATTCATCTCTATCTTTTCGCTTCCACATCGTCCACAAAACGGGAATGTAATTCCATAAAATTTAAGCCGCTTAAAAATCCTCCCATTTAAACGTCTTTAACTCGAGATACCTAGTGCGTTTTACACGATAAATTCAAATAGGAAACGTGAAATGTAAATCGTGAAGTAAATCTATCCCATTATCCCGAAACTTGATAAAACAATTTCTCGAATTAACGAACCGAAATTGAATGGAACCGTCCACTCGTCAGCGGAAATTCCAGGAGCATCGTTTGCGTTTAAATTATCAAAGCAACCGCGTAACTTGGATTATTAACTCGGCTGTGTCGCCCGATTGTGAGCTGCGACAATGGCTTCGCCAATTTTTCCGTGTGGAGGTATGCACAAATTGAGGAAATTAAGTTAATCGACGTTACACACTCTTTGATATTTCACGCGGGATAATTGCCACAAAGGCGGTCGTTTCATTATGGCGGGAAATTTGAATCTCGGATTGCGATGGTTCCGAAATAATCGATAATTTTCGTTCTGCTTTTGCTTCCTTTCGTGATTTTTCTTCGTTGTATTATTTTGGTCAGAAAACTGGCGGGAAATTTGAGTCTCGGATCTTTTATCGTTTTCGAACAATCGATTCGGTTTTGAAGAATCGATAATTGTTTTTATTTTTGATTCTTTTCGTGAGTTTTTTTTTTTTTTTGAGAAATTTTTTGGCTGGAAAATACAATGGATTTTGTTGGAACTATACAGACTTCCGATATTGGGATTGTTTCAAATAAATAACAATTGCGTTTTTTATTTTCCTTCGTGAGTTTTCTTTGTTCCGCTAACTGGAAAATATAACGTTTCGGTATTTTCGATTATTTCAAACAATTGTCTCGATCATATTTTTGCTTTCTTTCGTGAATATTATTCTCGAAAAGGTTTCCGGCTGGAATATAATATTTCGTGCAATTATACTTGGAGATTTAAAGGATCGGAGTGTGCCACGTATGCGTTTGAGTTGTAATAATAAATTTGGGGGTTGGTGGCCTGGAAAGCTTCGGAACTAACGCTCGTTTAGAATGCTAATTCGCGTGTGTTTGACAGATCCCAGATTCGCGTGCATTGGAAAGATTCCAGGATCGTGTGTATTTGGTGTATTCCAAATTTGCACGCTTTCCGAAGGTCTGCGGTTTCGAGTGGTGGTTTGACAGCGATTCCGCGAAAGGGTCGGAAAAAGGGAAATTATAACATAGAACCCGGCTTGCCAACGTTATATATTTCGCATTTAAATTTACAGGAATAATATCCCAAAATATTTACGATGTTGGAACGATGGATCTTGTTACATTCTACCACTGGATACGGACAAATGTACGATTGTTAAAACCAATTATTCCAAGCACGGTTCGAATTATCGAAATTGAACTGATCTAAATAACGATTGAAAAAAAACAATATAATTTCTCTTTCGAAGAAAATGTATAACACACTTTCGCTTTTTCATTTCAACAAAAATTCGGAATTAATTTTCTAAAAAAAACCTTACGTCCTTATTTATTAGATCTAGAAATTCCACCAATAACGATAGTTCATCAAGAGAATTAAACGTCGAAACGTGCAGCTTTCAATTAACAAGCACGTACAGAATAAAAAAAATCTTCTTCCTCTCTTAGCCAATCTCTACTTGCTAATCAAGGATTCCCTCTCGTTGTTCCCCCAAAAGCTATCGCAAGTTTCGCAAGCTTGTTTAGGGAAAGATTTTAACGTAATCACCATTTCTTCCTTCTTATACTGTATTTTCTTCGCTATCCGCGCCGTTAGGTAACTCGGTAACAGGCGTGGTGGCGTCACAAACCCTTTCTCCATCCGCAGCCAACCGCACACGTAGAGGACCAAGGCGTTCGTCGCAACGATCCCAAAGTTATCCCCTAAAATTGCCTTTCCGGTTATACGACGCGAAACTTTTTTCCATTCCTCCCTTTTCTCTTTTCTTTTCTTTTCTTTCCTCGGAGTTCTCCGCGTCTTTCTTCCCTTTTGACGACGATCAAATTAAACTCTCGTCCAGGCGCGTTTTCGAAGGATAGTGCTTTCTACACGCGGAGAAAAAAATTAGGAATGAGACTCGTGCACGATTTTTAACGAAACATTCTTTTATTGTTCCTTTTCTTTTTTCGCGTCGTCCAACGATAAGTCGTTGGATCACAGACTGACTTATTTCACTTATGGAATTGGATTACTTTCCGGAGGAAGATATCGCGGGGGGACCTCTTTCGTTACATTTATTTTTCATAGGAATATTTCTAACTTTTCTTTTTTTAATCTTTTAGAAAGATTATACAAAGTAAATACCTGTGTATTCGTATATATTATCGTAGATCATGAATACTTGAATATTGCAAGCTGTTTGTTCGATTGGATACATTTTCTCTCTCATTGTCATTATTTTAAGGAGCAGCAACAAATTCCTTAGATTTTTTGATTTTTTTATTTCACGCAATGAAGAAAGAGATACATGAGACTTCGCGCATTGATTAAGCAATAAATTCTTTATAGTTGCGCGAGATGGAAAAATAAAAAAGTCTCGTTTCTCATTTTCGCCATTCTTAATTAAAATATCCCATCATTCTTTCCAGAAATATATTTTAACGATTAACCACGTTCGCGTTACGACAAACAAACGTGTTACAGAGAAGGAGGAAATAACAAGGGGAAGCTTCAATTTCCAAATGTTTCCAAATCGAACGGGGGCGCTGCGAATCGCACGCAAGAAGGCAAACCTCAAACAGTTTCAAGACCGCGTCACGCGTCGCGATGGCCGCTGCCAAGCAACGCGAAAATTGTCGCCTGTAATCGAATATTTTTTTCGCGCGAAATCCTTTCGACACGCTCGGACGTGGAGAGTCGTTAACGATCACAGCTTTTAATCAAACAAAACGTCCGGTTTGACGGACGTGTAAACACAGGGCTGGGAATAAATCGTGGAAAAATAAACGCGGGGGAGGTTCGAAATATAGGCATGCTCGTTCGCCTCGTCATTTTGTTTTATTTTCTCTCTCTTTCTCTCTTTCTTTCTTCGTTTTCTCGAAGCAACAAATTTTTCGAGACGAAAAGAAACGGATTAAACGATTCAATTTTTGTTCTCGTCAGCGAGGATCAGGATATATTTATGTTTAACGCAAGATAAAATTCCCGTGATAAAAAAAGAGAATTCGTCGCCATACTGTAAAGCAATTTTTCCATAAAGATAGCCCGAAATCGCAACTAACATAAAGCTTCTCGACCGTTTCCACAACAACAACCGATATAAAAGTGTACAACACATCGAGTAGTCGCGAAGAAGAAAAGACGGATCCAAGGACGAGAAGAGAGCAGAAGATTCTCCTCTTGATCCGCCGGGAATTTTGCAATGCCGCGCAAAAACGGGGCGGGGCGGAAGGAAAAGGGAAGGGGAGGAAAGAGGGTTTGGAAGGCTCGTGGGAACGGCGCGAGTTTTGCCTCGGCTCTGAAACAAAGGGGAACGGGACGACCGCGAAACTTAACACCGGCCGCGGAATCCACGGGCACCCGTGTAAAACACGGATCGGGGGAAGGAAGAGAGGGAGGGAGGATTCCTTGCGAAACGTGTGGAGGCCGAAGAGGAGGTTGTTAGGAAGTTAGAAAATGGGGGAGGGGGAGAAGTGGCCGCTAAGTGGTTTGGAATGGCGATGAATGGGTCGGAATGGTATTCGATTCGACTCGTTCGTGGATTTTATTATTGCTGCGCGAAAGGGAATGAAGATTCGTCAAAAGTTCTTTCTTTTATCATAAGATTCTAAATCTTATAATCTTGCGTAATTTTGATCTCAAATTAAAATTAATATTGTTATAGGAATTCTAATCTGAGTAAGTGGAGAGTAAGAATGAGAAGGGTGTGACGCGCCTAACAAGCTGAAATGAGAAAGAGAGGGGAAAAGGAGCTATATTGTAAAATTCGATGGAACAGTTCCAAATAAAATATCCTATTTCCCATTCATTTTCTCGATTGAATTTTGTTATTGTTGCGGGAAAGGGAATTAGTACATTCGTCTGGCGAAGATTCTTTTTTAATTCTTTATTTTATTGCAAGATTCGAAATCTTACAATCTTGTGGTTAAATGAAAATTAATCCTGTTATAGGAATTGGAATTCTAATCTGAGTAAGTGGAGAGTAAGGATGAGAAAGTTCGAAAACGAGGAGGGGGGAGGAGAAAAAAAAAAAGAGTTATATCGTAAAATCCGATGGAATCGGACAGTTCCAAATAAAATATCGAATTTCCCATTCATTTTCGTAATAACATTCGTCCAATGATTGCTCCCGAAAGGGTACGAGTTACGGGTACAGTAACGTTTCACGGACAGTTGGCTCGCAGGACACAGGCGGCCAGTTTAAATGCGGGCGCACGGAGCAGAATACGCTCATCGTGTCTGACAATCACCGATGAAAAAAAGGGGAAGAGGAGGGGGAAAAAAGAGAAAGTGCAACGAGAGAAAGAGAGAGACGGAAGGAAGGAGGGGGAGGGAAAAAATGAGAGAGGGAACAAGCCAACTCGAATGAAATAACCGAACAATCGAATCCCAGGGAATCGTCGTGGAACCTTCACCGATGCGGAAAATTGTTTGCAGCGGTATTTCTTTCTTTTTATTTCTCTATCTTTATTTTCGTTTTACACTTTTCTTCTTCTTTTTTTTTTTTTTTTAATTTTTGCACGCACGATACAAGCTAATTAGAGGACGGGGAGGGGAGGGACGGGTTGTTCTAGCGCGCGTTGAGGAAAAATAATTATGTTTGACGAGCGCGGTTGCTCGTTTCACTCGTTCCTCTTCTTCCGTTTCTTCTGTTTCCGCCTTCGTTGGACGGGACGTCCCCCCCCGTTCTCCTTCTCTTTTACGGTCGGCCGTAAAAGGGACACGTTCATTCACTCGCCACGGAATCTCTTTTATGCCTCTCTTTAATTTTACTGCCGGCTCGCTACGATCGCACGCACTAAACCGATTCACGACGTTCCGTGAACGAGTAAATGGGCCTTTCATTGAAAAACGACCCGTTTTTCCCTCCACGATCATCGCCGCTTCTGTAGTACTACCTCGAAACGCGACGGTAGTAAAGAAAATTTAACGGGGACGAATTGATGCTTTTCGAATGACGCTACGTAAAATCTACCTTAAGGAGGGATTGAACTTTCGAAATTAAACTTTTCGTCGTTTCGACGATTCCTCTCTCTCTCTCTCTATCTCTTTGTGCGTAATTTTATTGGATTAATGTATATAATTCACACGTAGACTTGAACAACTTACTTATCTACGCTACGCCATCTGCCGTAACTAGATCCAACTACCCATAATAAATATGAATGACTCTGAAATTGAATAGAAGTTTCGTTTCAAAATATTCGTAGGAATCACACGATAATAAATACACGTATTGTACCGAACTCGATCTCGTCAATTATCGGTATTCGATATAAAATCTCGAAGACGAGATCGAAGCAAAAGCACGGATCGGGTGGCTCGAGGCGTGAAATCGGCCGCTTAAAATCGGTCGAGTTCGATGCGCGTCTATTTATGGTTTGGTGGAAAAAAAGAAAAGGGGAAAAAGGGGGGAGGATCGATCGAGGATTGCACGATCGTCGACGGAAAAAAGTCGATGGTGAAAACTGGCAGGGCAGCACGGTGTCGAGGGCAATAATTTCTTCATCAAAATTCGACGACATAATTCGCGCGCCGGACCGGCACAACAATTGCTGGCCCCCTCCCCCCTGCAAAGCCAGGAACGGCGGCCATTTCCATGTTCCATCATCCGCGTGTACCAGCCGACTCTCGATTGGGAAAATTGGGTATTGCGAAAATCCTAGGTGGCTCTACGTACGTGTTCGATCAACTTTCGAATCGGTGCAAGAGGAGGATATATATATATATATATATTGGGATTTTTCTTTGGGGATTGGTGAGCATTGATTTGTGATTTTGGAATTCGTTCGAGTTGGCGGGCGAAGTATTTTTATTATTGTATTTTTAATAAGAAAAAAAAAGGATAGATTGGAAAGTATATTTTTTTTTAATTGATAAAAAGATGAAGAGAAAGAGATGTGTCTCCTGATGACGAGAAATTAGAGAGAAGGAATTGGTGGCAGAAGAATTGAAAACTTCCAGGGATTTTGAATATATATACGTTTAAAATTTGTATGACAAATTCTTGATAAAATTCCTTATGAAAAACTGTGTTATATCCCTTAAGAATCCGTTTTATCGATCCATTTTGATATGCGAGAGGTTGAAATCAGTAGTTTCTTTCTTTATTATTAAATATCATTAACCCCTATAGTCTCCTCCGCGCTATCTGTGCACCGTGCATTTATGATAATAATTTTTCCGTTTTATATTCCTGACGTGTATATAATTTGTCTCAAACTACGTTAAAGTGCTTAACCAACTACCTTGGATAATAAACTGCCTAATAAACTACTTGGGCAAACGCTTAGGCAGTCGAGGGCGAGGAAGTTACGGAAGGTTCGTGTTGCGCCGCAATATTTCGGTGGATTTTGAAAAAAAAAAGGAAAAAAAAAAAAAAAAGACCAAATTTTTCAACAATAAACACGCTTCTGTGACTGCAACTATAAACGAGTTTTGTCATGAATAAATAATCGTGAATATATAGATATTATTCGATCAAATTTATTAATAATATATACCGATATATATCCATAAAATAACGTCAAATTAAACGTCACATTAGAAACTAATCACGTCGTAATAAAATATCTTCCAACCAATTCTAGATATATCAATTCAATTCGAATGCATATATTTGCATTTGGTGTTGAACGGTGATCATATTCGATTGCCATAATTAACAAGTCGTGTCTCTCCTGCGCGGGGGAACTCGACTAGAACGTGTAAAATTATACTTTAATCAACGGTTAATAAACTTCGAGAAAAATTTATAGAACCACGTACCCGTAATATATATTTCAACTCGGGCGGAGGATCGTTAAGAGAAAATCTATGCGACAGTCGCGACGCCTGTTAACGAGTTATAAAGAGTAATTAGGGTGCAGGAGAGTTTTTTTAAAAAGAAAAAAACTGTCCACGTGCGGAGGATACGTTATAAATTACCGATCGTCCATCGCCATCTTCCAAAATCCTCGAGAATATATTAAACTTTCTCTCGAAAAAAAAACTTCATTCTTATCCCTTGGAAATGCAAAGGAAATATCAATCGTGTGCATCCGTCGATAAAGAAGAACAAGAACAAAGAGGGATTAAGTTTTAGAAATTCCATTCGTCCCTCTCCTTTTTCCCTCCACCGACAATTAGAATAAATTACTTCTCTGCAACGATGGCAAGAAGTGAAGCGCGATATAATATCGGACAGGAAATCCGGATTGCTCGGCTCCCTTTGTTTCGATGAATATTCATCAGTGTTCGATTCGTTCGGATTTTATAGACCGAGGGAGAGAAAGAGAGAGAGAGAGAGAGAGACCGAATTCGATCGATCGGAAGGGCGCGATACACCGGCGAGGATCGATAGATCGCGAGATATCCTGATGCACGGTGACCTCGCCCAGGAGTAAATAGAAACGGTCGTTAGACTTGGCGGAGAGGAGAGAGGATCAGACACTCGGGAATCGTTCACGGTGGTCCGACGCTTAGGTTAACGAGCTTACCGGATAACTCGTTACCGATCGAGCGTGCGAAGTCGCGTGCATCCTCTTGTTGCGGCTTCGACGTTAATAATACTAACGTGTGCAACTATTACACTATTAGGTATCAAAAAAGGATCGACTTATTCTCTCCTCTCTATATGAATTTCTATTTTTGTCTCTTCGCCTTCGTTTGAAAAAAAAAGAAAAAACCGAACACTTGTCGATCTCAAATTCGAAAAGACAGCGTATTTATAAAATTGTAAAAAAAAAAAAGAAAAGAAAATAAATTCTAAGGAAGCAAAAAACATTTATCAAAAGATATCCAAGGATTGTGCGATTCCGACATTTCTCACTTCTTGTCGCAAAACTTGGAAGCGGGGCGACGACTTGTTTGGCAGTTTCTTCCACCGCGCGTATTACTTTAAACCGTGTGTCACGCGTGTGGTTGTTGGCTCTCTTCGTCGGTTGGTTCCGGCGAAATGTCAGAGCCAAGAAACCTGTCAGCGCCGACAGATGTGTCGCGTATCCGCTGCGTCATATCGAGCGTGTGCCTCGCCTCGCCTCGTCTCGTTCGTGCCTTGCCCTTCTTTCGGCTATTTCCGCGGAGAAATCGCCGAATAGCGCGGCGAGGGAGGCGCAAAATTTCCGCCGAGATTGCCAAATTAATTTCTTCGTAACTGCGTTGTCTTAACCCTTTCTCCGAGAGTAAGAAGGAGGATTAACGCGGTGACTGGTGTGTATAGATATTTATCACAGAAGAGACTGTCGTAAATAAGTGAGAAAAGAAATTGTAGGATTAAGGAAGATTTAATTCTTTTCCCTCCTCTTTTTGTTTGCGTGAATTAATTTTTATGCTTTCGTCAAGAGTTACTTCGTTACCTTTCTTGGAATTTTCTGTTTTTCCAGAAAGATTGATCTCGTGATATTATTGCAAAAAGTGTGCATTTAAAAGTTCGTTTATCCAATCAAATATGGAGAAAGAAATCTTAAAAGAGAAACTTCAACTACCAAAAGTAAACCCATTTTAAAATTCCCCCTAAACGAAAACTGTCCAAATCACGAATTCTCGATATTCCATGTATTTTTATTATTTCGATAATTAAAAACCATCGCACAGTGGCGCCACCCTTCGAAATCTTCCTCTCGCGAAACTGGGAAACATTTTAATCCCTACGGCGAATAAAAGTGGAGCTCGAGCGAACCTAATAAAAGGATAGTGGAGAATTCAAGGGGCTGGCTGCACGCGCGACAAAGAAAGAACAGAACAAAAAAAAAAAAAAAAAGAAAAAACAAAAAAAGAGAATATAAAGAATTACGCAAACGAGGAATGCACCGTCTGGTCATGTGTACCATCTAATTTCGCGGTGGCTAGTTTTACGACACCGTTGTTCTGTATAACAGCCCTTCCTCGTGACACACACACACACACTCGCTTCTATTCGTTTTGCGCGAGTCTTCGATCGCGTAGCTGAGTCACCGACAGTGTTGGAAATTTATGGCGCGGCGAGCGATCAAATTTTTCTCTCCCCCTCCTTTTTCCCCTTTTTTTCCTTTTTTCCTCTCTTCCCCCAACCCCCTGGAGTAGGATAAACGGGTCACTTCTGTCCATTAATCCGTTTTCGCGGCGCGCTCGTTCCAGTTTTATCGGTGTGGCGAGATTTACAGCGCATTCAATTGTCCGTTGAAGGGAGGGGGAGGGGGGCAGCCGCGACGCGCATCGAGAGGCCGAGAATCGGGTTTTATGCGTTGCACAGCCCCTCGAGGGCGGTAGATAAAGAGTTGATAGTTATTAGACAACCATCTGCCGAATAAAAATACGAAGTTTGGAGCGGATCGCGAGTGGAATATGTGCGATGGTATTTGCTCGAGGAAAAAGGGAGAAAAAAAATGAAAATTTGAAAGAATCCTTTTTGATATATAACGTTAATCGTCATCTCGTGGTTGTTAAAAATTTCGAATAAAACGCGGGAGAAACTTTTATATTCGATATGTGGTATATGTGGTGGTGTTTCAATTTGATACGTGAAATGGTTAAAAATTTCTTCGAGTTTTCTTGTTGAAGGATCACAAGCTCTCGCGAGAGATACATACATTTAATATTTTATTTAAATATTATACGGGAATTGCAAGCTTTCGTGAATTCTGTAATACATATATATTCATCACTGTGCGGATTATCATGACATCTTTCGCGACGAATAAATATAAGTTAACCAAAGAGAATTAATTTTTAAATACTCATCAAGCTAAGTTATATTACGAGGCAAATGTATCCGTAAAATTATCATTTACGTAAAAATAAAACGAGCGATTGGATGATTTAAAAAATTCAATGGACGATGAAAAATAGCGTGGAACTGTAGGTTAATAACAAATTTTAAAAATATCGGTATAACGTAAATGAGAGTTTGGAAGCAGCTTGCGCAAGAAACACTTAACTGCAAAACACGATCCTCTGTCCTTTCAAACTCTGTCCCTCCCCCTTCCCAACCCCAAACCACCTTTCTCTTTTTCATTTCCTGCCACGAGGGGGAAGAGGCGGCCATCAGGAGAGAAATACGACGCTTTAAATCGCGTTTAGAATAATTTTTCCACTTTCGTTCGCCTTTATTTGCCCCGTAATTGCTGCCAGCTATACGCGTTTGCACACCGGTGTGCAGCGCAAGGAACGGGCTCATAATACTTTCAAATCAGCCATTCCCAACACCCTTGCCTTCCCAACATCCACCCAGCCTGAAAATGCTCTCCTTTTAGCGCGTGCGACGATTTATTCGATCCTCGCCAAAATTATCAACGTTGCGTGAACGGGAACCGGCCGGCCCGCGTCGACGCGCACTTTGAACGAGAGGGGGCCCCGTCTCGTCGCATAATTTCGCGATTAACCGATACACGCGCCTCCATTAAACGAGGGAACGTGTCGTGAATCGCTCGAAAAACCTTCGAAACGCGGTGTGAAAACGATCAACAACTCTCTCTCCCCCTCGATCCTCCTCCTTTCCATCTCTCGCGTGTATATATATATTTATCGTGTCACCGAATCGGTGTAATTTTGTAACGAGTCGGTGTTCGCCCGTGTTGCAATCATGAATCACGTTTGAAATCGAGGCACGGTGGAAAATCTAGTTTCACGGGCCGGCCATTTTGCGTATACGTATTCTTTAATGTAGGAGCGTGCTCGAATAATAAATATCACGAGCGCGTTCGGGGAATCGATGGGAGCTGAAAACGAGGTCGTGCATTGGTAGTTTTCAAACGTATTTATAGATGTTTTACATACGATATTCCGATGAAATATATTAGTTTCGGCAGGGATATCTCTCTCTCGCAGATTTTCATTCCAACAATTATTTCCACAATAATTTATCCGAAGTGAATTTATTTTCAATCATTTGCATCCTTCGATTCGTTCCAATCCGCTGTCAATTCACGTTGCGCGGGAATAGCTTCAACTATTCAACCCGACGATATTATCATATCTTCCTCCATTTATCAAATTCGAAGGCTTCCAATCCTATTCGAAATCGGAGAAAAATCGATCTATGATTACAATTACGAAATACAAAGTTTCACATACCACCTCTCTCCAATCTCTCCGATCTGTTCCCTCTTCCAACTAGCCAATAATTCGAAGAGGAAGTAATCAAGGGTTCGACGAAAACCTATTGCATCTTCGCGATATAATAGAGAAAGGAGGAGGGGGATCCATAGTGGCCAATCTTATTTATTACCACGTTTTGTCGCGCGCATATCCAACCGAGAATGATCCACCGAGAACACGATAACATTCGTCTTGGCCGGTGATGGTTAACCTCTCCCTTCCTCCCTCCACGTATCGGTAGGCGTCTCCTCGGCGAGATTATTTGCATGGAAAGAGCTTGTTACCGAGCGTGTAATTTCGCGAAAGTTTTATCGAGGGTTCGTTGCTGGCGAAGGAAGCCACGTGCACGCGTCGTAGGCCGGTCTTAACCCCGCCTCGGTAATAATGTTGGCAGCGTACGACAGTCCACGGCGTAATTAAAGAGTGGCGGCGGCACGTACCACCCCTCTCTTCTTCCGCTTTCTGTCCACGACGCGGCCATTAAACGTTTTCTCTTTTTGGCCAGCTGACGTTGTTCCGTCGCGGATACCTACGGATGGTTATGGACCGGCCTCCTTTCGTCCTGGAACTAACGACAAAAAACTTTGTTCGCGTTTGCTCTTTCTCTTTTTTTTTTTTGGCGTGCACCGAGCGTCCTCGTTCGTTCTTATCGTCCTTTTCCTTTCTCTCTATCTTTCCGGTGGTTCCTTTCGGTTTTTGCAAAAGGACAATAGGATTTTTAGGGTAACTTTAATGTTTGATGGAATATGTGAGGTTGTTGCAGAGATGCAGTTATTATAATTTTTGGAATCGATTAATTTTATCCTGACATTTATTAATCTTATTATATAGATAGAATGATTAAGTAAGTAAGTACCAGTGCATGGATAAATTATATACGATTAGTTTCTTCTTCTTAAAATTTAAACGCGTCTGATTCTAAAATTCTGTTGTCAAATTTATTTTCGTGAGTGACGAGCAGAGAATCGCTAGGAATTTTTTAATTGGAGGACGATCCGCTCTCCAACAAATCTTTACCTCGACCGTGTACAATGAAAGCAGCCAACCTCTCTCCCTTCCTCGAAATCCATTACAGGGGCCTGTAAACGTTCGAATCGACGTCCCCGAAATGGCGGGCACAAAGCAAACGATCTAATAATCTTTGACTTATGGTTATGACGATGCGGATTCGCAACGCGCACATTCGTAAATTCGCGGACCCAGACTTTCGCCCACCCCTCCTCTCCCTCTCCCTCTCCCTCTCCCATGGAACTCTGTTCGATCGTAGAAAACGAGCAATGAAAGAAAGGATATTTATTGGCGCGCTTCGCGTCGCAATAAACGTAAAAGTAAATGTTGTAGGCACCATGATTCGATTGCCAATACTGTTTTACTATCAAATTGTAAAAAAAAAAAAAAAAGAAACTAATTGTAAACGCGTTACGTCGATTTTTAAAATTTACAAAAACTTGTTCTACATCGTTATTCAAACAATAAATATTAATATTTAATTTAATTCGTTCGATAATTGTCACTTAAGATTAAACGTCTCGTTTCAATTTTTATCTTCAATTTTATTCCAATTGTATCGAAACGACGGAGCAAAGAAAGATTATACATAATGTGCAATCCTTAACTTCAGTGTAATGTTTCGACTGATGCAGTGGAGCAGTTATATACCGGAAATTGGCGGCCGAAAATTAAAATTCAATTCGTACAGGTTTCTATCGAGATCTTATCTCGTGGTTCGAAGGAACTCGAAAAAATCGGACTCGAATTTACATATCTTTGTTTCTGGAACACCGTTACGGTAATGGGTTCCCTTCGATCGCCGCCAACGATATCAATGATCGTTTCCAGCCCGCGAATCGCGAATAAACGCGTCGATTATTCCGAAGATAATTGAAACCTGATATTTCCCCGCTTAGAAATTTATAATCCGCCAATGATTTTTGCGTGGCCAAGGAACGAAGTAGTGCGTTTCTTTTTTTTACTTTTCTTCTTCTTTTTCCTCTTTTTAGATTTATCAAGCCGGCCAGAACTCCTTTCATTCGAGTTCCTTAGTTGAGCGTTCACAAGGGGAGGGGGAGATTTTTCTTTTCTTCCCTTCCGGCTCTCCTACTTCCCTCTTACGTACCTCATTAATCACACTCATTGCGTCTTTCATTCGCGTTATCGGAACAGATCTTCTCTAGATCTTCCGCCCGTTCTCGCGTTTATTCGATCTCTTCGAACGATCTTCTCTTTTTTACTCGATTTTTCTTCCATCTTTGGCTCGAAGAACCGAGAGAGAGGAGAGATCTTTCAGATCGTGCAATATTATTGCAACCGTTTTACCCGAGTAATTTCCGGGGGTAATGAACCTTGAATTTTTACTTAATTTGTATCCATTTTTTCTCCTTTTTTGTTTCAGTTGAAATTTTTCTTCATCCTTATAGCGATTAATGCACTTTAACGGTAAACAACATACGCAGTGATGAGAATTTAAATAGTATTACATGCCATTGTATTTTTAAAATTAATCAGAAATTATTATTTTTGATAGGGGCCGATACCAAAGCATGGAGAAACATTGAAATTAAAAATCAAATTTATATAATATTTTCAAAATTTCAAAAGTTAAAATATAACGATATATTTAGTAAAATTTAAAGTAAAATTTGTCTAACGAATTTAATCGAAGATATGAGAATGAACAAGCATCACCGTGAGAGGTAAACAACGATATTTCAATCGATGCAAATCGAGGCATCACAGCTTCTCGTCTTCTCACGGGGTAAAATTTAATCACGAAACGTTTACTCGCATACTGGCGAGCTGGCCGGTTCCACCGTTAATCAAATCTTGGCTCCATTGGTAAGCAACGATGCCAGGAACGAGCGAGTCGCCGCTTTAGGAATTGGACCGATCTCTGCACACCCGCCAATCGCCCCGTCATTGCCGTTCAAGTAAACAAGATTCCCCAGACTGACCATTCTCTCGTCACACGTCCCCTCCCCTTGCAAACTCCACCTACGTGGATCACCCGCGTCATCTGACGAGAACCCCTCTGAAACATCCTCTTCTCCTCCTCTCTCGGCCATCCAGCATCCAGCAAGAGAAGAACAGGGAAAGAGAGAAAACCGGAGGAGGAAACAATTTCGTTTCAGAAGCTGTGGAACGAAGCTTCTATCGATTAGACGTTGAATAATGTCGCTTCGATTACCGGACTTCTTTCTCTCGGGGGTTGCTATTCCTTTTAAAAAAAGATGAATGGAAAGAAGGTTTCCACCCTCTATCGTATTTACCGAATCGACTAAAGTTCAAACGAGCGAACTCCTTGCCCCAGTCCTCTCTTCTCTAGCCGCTATCTCTTTACCAAGAAACTTCATTTATTTCGCGTGAATGGGAGGGGGATGGCTAGTTCCCTGGGAAATCGCGGGGATCCCCCGTTGGCATTAGTCAAACGAACTTTCCAACCGTTCCACACGACGCGAGCGCCCCCTCCTTTCCTTTAATCTTCGCCTCGATCGCCCCCTTCGAAAGAAAGAACAACTTCTCTGTCTACTCGAACGGTATATGTATGTATAGGGTGGTTCTCTTTCGTTCAGAAGCGAGAATAATAGGAGAGATACTAGTAGAAGTGGCGAAAGACGATTTAATTAAATGACCGTTCGTTGCACGAGTGAGTGAAACAAAGATTTGTATTGAATATTTTATGCTTTTTTTTTTATACAGTTTTCGATCCCTTCGTCGATCAATCATAAGAATTATTATTGGCGATATTTGATAATACTCGTTTCGAAATTTTTATATTCTCGGTTGCTTCGATTATTCTTCAAAGTAAGTCTGCGAGCAAAGGGGAGGGAAAAAAATTTAGATTCACGACTCGAATCTAGTTCGATTCCACCCTTCCAATTCGCCTCGTCAAACAAATTAGCGACATCCTTTCGAATCAAGGCTGATTACGCGTCCTGGCTGTGT
Organism: Apis cerana; assembly: GCF_029169275.1. NCBI lineage: Eukaryota > Metazoa > Arthropoda > Insecta > Hymenoptera > Apidae > Apis > Apis cerana. Next base: position 11,669,671 of record NC_083857.1, read on the forward strand.
TCCTCGAATGCAAAAAAAGGATGGAGGGAAAGTTTTCATTAGAGGGCAGGCGTCCATTTCAATCAAATGCCTCGAATTCGCCGTTTTTCATTACAACTCTTATCCGCAACTTCTCTCCCTTTCTCTCTCTCTCTCTTAACCAGACACGCGACCTCTCTCGCTTCCTCGAAGAAGAAGGGATGAAATTTGCAGCAGGCCGCTTCAAATGGGCCAATTAATTATTCCGTTGGCCTGTCGCACGATGTTTTCGTTCGAGAATGCTCGGTGGAATAAGGCCTTTGAGAAGTTGCACGTCCCTTCCTCTTTCACTCAGATTCAGAACGAGAAAACTTCGGTCCACGGCCCTCCTCCAATTTGTCTTGTTAACGACATAGATTGCGGCAAGAGTAAATTCGAATCGTATCGATATTTCTGAAATTTATTAATATTTTTAAGAGTAGCGACGAAGATATATATATATTTTTTTTTTTTGGAGTTTTGGACAAGATTGAAGTATTTTTCGAATTTTGAAAATTCTCTGATGTATGTGACAGATGATATAAATGAACATTTTTTGAAATTTTTAGAATAAAAAATTGAAAAAGAAAAAGAAGAAGAATCTCGACTATTACTGTATACAAATTGGAACATTTAATTAATTTTCTTAAAAAAGGAAAAATTATACTTCTCTTTTAAAATATTTCTTTTTAAAGGAATAATTTATCATTAAGAATTGTTAATTATTTTCAAAAGCGAGGATATAAAAATCTCAATTCTTAATTAAATTAGAATTCGAAATTAAAAATATTTTAAAAAACTTTGTAAATTACGTTCAGAAATTTTATATGTGTGATAATTTGACACGGTGAAAAAAGAAAAGAAAAACACCAGCATCTTAAAAATAGCAACTATCATTAATTAGTTCGTAAATGAGAATGGAGAATCTCATTTTGCGAAAATGTTATGGATTACATTCGCTGGAAATCGTGCTATCAACAAGAAGAGGGGCATTTTAAACAGAGCGAGTACAAAGAGCAGCATAAAATTACCATATTTCATTACGTGCTGCTTTGACGTGACACGTAATCGTTCCATCGGTGGGCAAAACACCAGTCAGTTTTATCCTTTATAAACAACATTTCTATTAAAAATCTGTACCAAGATCGCACCGTGATTTCAACTTTAACAAGACCAGTGTATCCATCATTTATAAATCTTTCATCATTTTCCTTACTTCTTCTCTAGGTATCCACAATCCCTTCACTTTTATATTCCTTACATGTTACAGAACACAGGATGATAGAGTAAACATCTTTCATATTAATTTCCTCCTGACGTGAATTAATAAATATTCGCAATGAAAGATTACATATAAGTTTCGCAAAAATGAATTAAAAAAATATTATTTATTTTACGAAATTGATCACCAGTGCAAGCCAATCATTCATCTTAACGTTCATTTCAATGGAAAAGAATTGGAAACAATCCTCGAACTTTCTACCATTCCCGGTGGAAATAAAATCGCGAAATAAAATCCAATCCTCCCTCGTTACCCTCCACACCCTCTCCCGTTAACGCATCACGATTTATCATCCGATTGTGCGTGGTGACTCGTAAACATTCTCAAAGAGGATCTCTACTCCTTCTTTCTTATTTTCCTCCTCCTCCTCCTCCTCCTCCTCTTCTTTATCCGGCATGTAAGATAGCCGAGGAAGAAGTTGAACGACTTCTCGCGTGCGGCCCAGGCTGGCTCGAATCGAGATTTCGACGAGATAGCAGGGGGAAGAGAGAGAAAGTTAGGAGTCAAAGGGCAAGCCAGGGCGCAAGGACGCTCAAACTCTTATTCGTAGGTTTCCAAAGGGACTTTCTCTCCGTCCAACGATCATCGATCATGCGTTTTGCGAGCTCGACGATATCCTCCGCTCGCTTTACGCGCGCTCATCATTTTTCACGCTTCTTTCCATCCCGATATACGTCCACGCGAAACTCTTAAGCAACAGTGCGTGACAAGCTCGTTACATCGCGACCTCCTCTTCCTCTCTCTCTCCTTTTTTTCATCCGTTCTTTCATCCAGTTCTTGGGAAAGTTTGGAAATGGATAAGGAGAAGGAGAGGATGCGAGATCCTTCCTCGGAAAGGAAGAAGTATGGGGGGAGGGTTTGATGGAAGGCTGATTCGATTGGAGTTGAATGGAAAATGGAAACAGAGATGGATCCTCGAGCTTTTTTATTTTTGAAGGGGAATATCGAGTTGGATTTGGCATTTCTGTGAGTGATGAATGTTTTTTTTTTTTCTTTGAGGCGAATATACGAGATCAGTGGTCGTTAATTTTTGTTATTCTTAATTATCGGAATATCTGGATAGAGGATATTTTATATTTATACGTCGGATAAAAACCAAGGATTAATATTGTCAGAATATAATTCTAGTGATAATATCACGATATCAAATGTGAAGCATATATAAATTAAATTGTTAGCTTTTCAGTGTAATAGAATCTTTCGAATCTTTCTCTTATTGAAAATTTTTCAAGCATTTAACAGATATTCGAATCCATTGAAATCCATACCTCTGTGCATATTTGAATCGCAACCAACATTTCATAATCGCAGCTCTCTCTTTCTTTCCTCCATTTCTACAAAGAATTTCCTCCTTCTTTTCCTCGTCCCCCGTTTCTTTGCATCACCCGTTTGATGTTCGCCCGATGGAAAGCATCGATACCGTGCTTCCGTATCTTCACGGCAGACGGAGGGCAAACCGATAGCGGAAATCAAATTTAAAACGCGAAAGAACTGTCGCGCAACTTTAATTTCGACGTCTTCGAAGGAGGGATGGAAGGTCTCCCTTCTTTTCATCCTCGAGAAGCAGCCATTTTCTTTCGGGATCGCCGTTTAAAAACCTTCGACCTTTTATCGAGACCCTCGAAAGCAAATTCGATTAACGGACGACAGATTGAGCCTTATTGAATCACGCCTGTTCGTAGGGTGGCTTTGTATCGTGATTCCCAATTGGACGTGTATATATATATATATACATATGCGTGTGTGTGTGTTCAATGCTCGTGTAAGGATACCATCGATCGGTAATAACGATTCCGATGATCGGTTCATCAGATAAAGACATCTTTATGCCGGACTCGGTTTCTTTCTTCTCTCGATGTGTACGTTTCCTCTTCGTCCTTTCGATGAGATGAGATTAAGGGGGAAGAGGGGAATGGCGCGAGGTGAATCGTCGTGATTCACGTATGCGATTGTTTGATCGGTGGGATAGATAGAAGGTGATGGTAATCGGATAGTTTAGCGAGTAAATTAGCAGATTGTCGCGTTTTCATCGTGATATTGAATTCGTGCGATGATGGCTCGAGGTTTATAACTATATTGTTGCCGTTTTGTATTTATACGTACAATTTACGAATGAAACGTACGATATATCGATTAAGAATTAAATTAGAAATTAAATTGGATAGAAAAAGTTTCTTATTTACACCTTCGTCGTGTATTCGTAACGATAATTTTTAATAATACTCTTTTAGAAAATTTATAATTTATTAATCGACAATTTCGTATAAAACACGAGAATTCATTCATCCTTTAAAAAATAAAAAAAAGTTACTCCCGAATCCATTTCCCGACCAAGTTTTCGCTGCAATTAATTTCACATGAGTTTGAATCACGATTCATCGTCGACGTTAAGCGGGATTTACGATCCCAGGAAATTTGAAATTGCCGTTTACGGCGGCGTTAATTTTAAGCGCGAGTTTCCCAACTACTTTGGAACCGCGTCGATCACTGAATAATGAACGTGGAAAAAGGATATAAATATAACGGATCCCCCGTAAATCGATCTGTTATTGCGTGTGCCACGCGCGTTTATACGGGTAGCCAGTGATACGTGGGCGTGAAAATTGCTTGCGCGCTCGTTTTCTAGTTCGTTCGCCGGAAAATAGACACGTACGAGCCGTTTGTTTAATGACACACGAGAATTCGATGATTGGTGAATTAAAACTGCGTAAACTTTTACGATTCTTATAATTCTCACGTATCATTGAACATTAAATAGGCGGAAGTTCACATTAGAATTTTATCGAGAAATTTATACCGTTGATTTTGCACCCATGTGAAAATGTACAACGAACAAGTTTAAAAACACGTTAAACGTATTATCTTTGCTTTCGTATAGAAATAGGCTGAACACCAATCAAAATCAAATCCTTCCTTCCTCCTTTAAAAAAAAATCTCCATCACAACTTGATCCCCCGACGACAAGAATATGGGCGCTGGACATATTGGAGACGTATTTCCCAAGTCGTGGAAGATAGCCTCGTCAAAAACACGTCTCGAGAGATTCTATTCGTGAGAGAGAGAGGAGGAGAGAGAGCTTAGGCACAGTCAAAGCGACTAATTCTGATTAGCTCCCAAGCGATCCCGGTATATCCAATTACGGTGTCTCTCGCATGTCGCTCGGTTGGCCCGCCTTAATCCCGCGGAATAATTCGCCCCGGTGGCCTGTCATGTGTCGTAACCGACAGTGAAATACAGGTAGCCGTCTCGACTATCGTACGGCTCTCGTGTCTCCTCCTTGTACGGCGTTGTAAATTCGGCCGGGATCGTGCGCCGACGAATCAATTAAACCGGTCCACACTGCTTTCCCCGCAATTAACTCGATCGCTCGTTGTTCCACCGAGCCGTCACCTTTCCTTCCCTCCTCCTTTTTCCTCTCTCTCTCACTCACTCACTCACTCTGTCCCTCCTTTTATTCCCGCCTGGGATAAAAAAGCGGGATAAAAAACCTGTTAATTAAGTGGACCACGGCGTGTGCACACCGCCCAATGGCCGATCACGAGGATCGGTTATTATCGAGGGGTTATCATTAATTCGGTCCCATACGACGTTAGGTAGGGATGGTTTTTTGGAGCAGTTGGAAAGGTGGACGGGTATTAGCGGGTAATAGATTTTCAATGGATGGATTTTTGCGGCAGATGTTGCTCTGCAGAGTCAGTTATCTCCTCCTTTTATTTTCTACGCCTCTTTAATCACCCCCCTGAGCTTGATCTCTCTTCTTTTCTTCTTCTTTTTCTTCCTTCCTGCGTTAAATTTCCAGAATTCCAATTCCGTCTTGCTTACGTTCCTTCCAAAATTCTTTTCTCCAATACACGTTTTTAATTAGGAGGAAGACCCAGCGCGAAAATCACAGAAATCACGCCTCCTCCTATCCACGATTTATCCCATTATCGAGGCTCGATCTCTCTCGGTCGCCGCTTTCTAATCCGCTCGAGATCGATCCCAGGACGAGATAACACGGGGATCGACGTGGCCTGTTATCGATCGGCCGTCAAACACGTTCCTTGGCCAAGGTGAACACGGCCACAAAAGAGAGGAATTGGAGGTTTCCCCGCGGATGGAGAGGAGCACGGAGGAAGGACGTTGACAGTTTGTCCGGCAGGTTGGCGGAGAGGTATCGTTTATCGATATTGTCGCGACTTGGAAAGGGGAAAGGGTGAAAGGTTGGCGGACAATGGCCTCGTCCCTCGACTTTTAATCTCGTGGCGGCGCTGCGTGTCCTCTTCTTCTCCTTTTTTTCTCCTCCCGCGCATCGTCCAACACCCGGCGTCGATCAAATGGGCTGGAAACGCCTGTGTGCTCTCTTGGCTTCTAGATCCGCTCGGGCGAAACAAGGGTTTTTTCGCAGATTTCCACCTGGCGCGGAGTGTCGTCTGATCGATGGGAGGAGGATTCGGGACGCGTGCTTGGCGGGGGTCGGAGGAGATTGATGGATACGCGCGTGTTCCGCACGAGGTGGAACGTCGCTGCGATTATTGGGCCGAATTTTTGATCTGGAACGTGTATTTCTGGGTCGAATTTTATTCTTATTGTTGGAATAAAATTTGGCGAAAAAGTGCGTAGCGGAAATTTGCGAAATTTGGAGGAGACAATGTCGTGGTTGTGTAATTTTATACTACGTGCAATTGAAAATTAATTGATCGTACAGTAATTTTTTAAATTTTTGGTTAATTAAAAGTAATTATAAGAATCGTGCGATTTTATATTTCAATGAATCGAATCGCGAATGAACGTAAATTATTCAAGATAATTTTTTGCATCAATTGATGGTAGAATTAACTCGAAAGAATCCATTGTTCGGCGTGTATTTCTTTTTTTTTTTTTACTCAGATTTGAAAATGACTTTATAAAAAGATTTTATAATATGCATAAGACGGATTCTCTGAGAGCACTTGGTTTCTAGAGCACGTTCTTGGAGATGCATCGGCACAAAAGAGATCTGTCTCATTGTTCGAGCGTAACGCTTTGAACCTGTCCCCTTGGATTTTCAATTTGCACGATAAATGATAAGAGGAAGGATCAGATATATTGGCACGTAATTATATGTTCCAGTCAACAAGATCAATTTAATTAAAAATCGAATTTGAACTCGTTTCGTTTATTTCTTCATCGATAATCACGGTTAAATTAGAAATTGATCTTGCGGTGATTCATTTTTCGTGATATAAAAATCATCTCCTCCGTGATCTAATAATGAATCCAATGATATTTATAACAAGTTTTGATACGTAATTATTAATGTGCCCAATCATCCGGATGTTTTTGCGATTCTCCGCATATTATATTTACTCGTTTCGCGTCTTCCTGTGCTCTCGTTTCGCGGATTAACCGTTGGCAGTACGTTGGTAAACGTTTATTTAGCAACTCTGGGACGATGATTCATTATCCTCGTCAACATGGCGGCTGGTGGTCTGCCTCGAGTTTATCCTCGGATAAAGACAAATGTTGATATCAGTTAAATAAATACTTTTCCGGATAAATAATTACGTAACAAATCTTTGTTTCGGCGAACTTTTCCTCCTCCGTGCAAGTTTTAAGATTTTTATCATTTAATCTCTCGACTCTATTTTTTTTTTGGATAAATTTTATCGGGATAAAATTGCAAAATAAATATCACTCGCGTATCCAATACAAATATCGAATATCTTCTCGGATAAATAATCGCATGACACAATCTCTTTGCACAAATTTTTCTTTTTTTTTTTTTTATCGTTTTCAAAGTTCAACACCGATAATCGGTGATTTTTATTCAATCAATCAATTTTATATCGAGATAAATTATAAAATAAATACGAATGCAAATTCGATATCCCTTTATAAATAAATAATCTTCTTGTATAAATTTTTCGCCGTTGTCAAAATTCAACAAAGTTGGCCAATTTTTACCATCTCGATTCTGTATTATTTCAACAAATTTCACTCGAATAAACGCATTCCCAATTATAAGATCAATATCACTATCAAACGCAAATATTTTAGTTGTAATATCTTTCCGAATAAATACAAACTTTATACAATTTATTTTTTTTTTTTTTTTCCGTTTCGCCTGCAAAGTTTGCCTACAACGTTTCATTCACTAGTTTTTATCTTATTTTAATCCATTTTATGGAGATGTATATTCGATTACAAAATAAATATCACCAGCCAACGAAAACAAACCATGCGTCGATTGATTCACTCGTGGAAAGATACATCCGTGGCAACGTGTTGCGCTCAAATTGATCAACGTTCGAATTGACAATGAGAAAGAATAAATTATAAACTACGATCCGTCGTGCGTTAATTATACATTTCCACTCGTTGATATTTTGCTTTCCTTTTGTTTCGATCATCTTACCGCAATGACAAGAAACATACAAACGTAAAATATCGTTAATCAAGATTTCCTTTATTTCTTTTTCCTTTTATGGATAATTGTCCGTGTTGGTATCGCGTGATGCGAAAGATTCCTGTCGCCTGTTTATTAATTTAATTAAGTTTAATTAAACAGATCTTGTTGATTCACGTGTCGCTCGGTCATAATTAAATCAGAATTTTCATGTTTCGTATTCCTCTTCCTTTTTTCCCCTCCATTTTTTCTTTCTTTTTTCTCTTTCTCGAACGATACACGTGAATTTAATCACACGTGTATCTCGTGGACAGAAGTTGCACGCGAGCGACCGCGAGCCATTGATTATGCTTCCTCGTGGAAATGCCCCCCGAGAAAGAATTGTAGGCCAATTTTCGACCCAGATCTTCCAACGTTCAGCCATAGCCGCAGGATTTCTTTTTTGATTTCGTCATCCGCGCCTCTTCCTCGACAATCGATATTTTTAAACTCTATTGGAAGAATACAATCGACGTGGACTTGTTAGGATTGGAAGCTTTGCGAAGGAAGGATTGTGTGAAATAATATTTCGTAAATTTAAAAAAGAATATTGGTCGATGTGGATGTTATAATTGTTTTATTGCGATTTTAATTGGAAGCTTTGAAGGGAAAGAGAATTGTGTAGAGTAATACTTTGAAAATATCCTTTACAGTGGTAAAATTTTGTGGTAATTGGAAGATTACATTCGTTTGAAAATTTCTCTCACGTCGAGAAAAATATTTTAAATACATATATCGAATAACCTTTGATTCTCATTAATCAAAAAATTAGATTAATGATCGAGATTCTATTAAGAGAAATTATCAGATTTTATCTAAAATCTAATTGCGAGGAATTGAAGGAAATGGATAATGGTACCGCTATTCGTGTTTTTATCGCATTAATATACCTGGTCATTTCATCTTTTTATCATTTCCGCACGGCAATTAATTTCAATACGTATATATTGTATAAATATAGCATTCCATTAATAGTAAATGCGACGTTAGAATCAGATTATGAACATGACGTATGAAACGTCCCACCCATTTTATTACAGCTCTTAGTTTCTAACCTGATGCAAGATCATTTTCCAATTTACTATTTAAAAGCATTCGATACGATCTAACGATTTAAAAGGATGAAACTGTTACTATGCTACACTTAAAATTAAAAATTCCTGTACACACTGTTCTAAAATAACGATTCTCTCTCTCTCTGTTTTCTTGAAACGTGTAATTAATTTATTATAAAAAGCAGGAAAAATAAATCCAAAACAGGTTTAAAGTACACCTGCCAGCTCAAAACTCAGAAGCTCATCATCGTTAGACCCAATTCCTCAATTTCGTGAAGCAAACTCATTACATGGTTCGGCAGAAAAAAAGGAACAAAATCGATCGTTCCGGAGAGAAATTCACCTGCTTTCCTCGAAACTGCTTTGCATTCGAGAGCCTGGTTAATTCGCGACGACACGGGCCGGCAAAAAAGAAAATTCGTTTTAAAAAGCGCAACGCCAGTGGCGCCGCTCGTGGCGCATAATTGGGAAAAATTGATTGGCCGACGGCGGTTGGTCGTTTTTCTAAATATCCAACAATTCGAAAACGAAAAATCGAAGAAAGGAGCGCACGCGTTCGTATGCGAGGCACGATGTTTCGAAAGCACGACACGACGGGGCGTGTACGGGTCCAATAGAGGCTCGCAACTGCCTTCATATCTATAATTTTCTCCAGTATCTCGTATAACTACTTCCGAAACTACTTATACACTTTGGCCGATCCTCGAAACCCGATACGAGGAGAGGAGATGGAAGAGGGAGGGGGAAATAGGGGATAGTTTTCTGGCTTGGATCGAGAATCGTGCATTATCGTGCGGTATTTTCTTGGTAATAGGTAGTGAAAGTGATCTTGGACGATCAAAATGAACGGCGTCGAAGGACCAATGCGACCTCTCTCGCGGGAGATTTCAATCAGGTTTGATGGTGCGCGCGATAAAAAGTTACTAGGAACATCTTTTATAGGAAAATTACTAGGAATCTAACCTAAACTACTTCCGTATGATATTTCTAGTGATTTTATGCATCACGTATACATTTTCCGAATTTGATTTATACCATCGAGATATGTATCTTGTGATTTATTATTTTAATTCTGCGAGCAAATTTTATCCGTACCGGTTATTCAATTTATTAAATGTTGGAAATAGCGTGGAATATTTCAATATTTAGGATGATGATGCGTATAAATTATTAATGAAACGAAAGGGATTATCAAAGATTGAAGAATATTATTTATTTAAGCGTGGGGATTAAAATTTTATAATGAAAACTAAGAAGCTTACGTGTAATTCTATCTCGCGTAAATTCAAAGCATCATTTCTTAAATATTAATCTTAGTTGGTACCATTTCAGGAACGAGTTCAGTCCTCCAAGGATTCTAACTACTGAATCAGCTAAGCTGTACACTCTTAGAGAAGAGCGGTGAATTCTACTTAAGATTTAAGATTAGACACAGTCGTGAAAATAAAGATTAAGCATCTCCATGACGATAATAAAACTTACTCGGAGGATGTTTGCAATTTCTCTAATTCATAATCCTCTTTATCCCACTCCTTTCACAATTTTCTTTGGCCGAAAAGAAACAAAAAAAAAAAAAGAAAACAAAGAAGAAAATATACATCCGAACGAAATATTTTTATAATAAAATTAAATTCATCTTTATCGAGTGTGTAAAATATTCTTCAAATGTCGAACCACCATCCGTCAGTTTTCAATGAAATTTTTCGTTTGTGAGGGAAGATAAACTATCGAGAGATCTCGTTTCATGAAACCGGAAACGTTAACACGATACCGTGGACGAAGGATATTTTTTCATCTCAGTTTTATTATTTTTTTTTTTTCGTGTCCATTAGAGAATATATATATATATATATTCGCGATATTTCGTGAATGTGATTCCATACATACCGAGATAAAATTTCATTTAATCCGGAAATTGAAATAATCACGGATTGTAGCTTATATCGCAGGCTTTTATATTATAATCACGATTTAAACGAAATGGCGGTTTACAATGGACGAGGCTTTAACGGAATTATTCTTTTTCTCACTTGAATAAAATTTCGTGTATCCTGTGCATCTGTTATCATTCCTTTTCGAGGATATAATTTAATTCGTCAATCGTTAAATTTTATCATCTGCGTAAATACGATTCTCGATGCGAAAATTTTAAAGTGAGATCGTTATTGAAATTAATATCGTATGTTGAACTTGCGAATTAAAGCAATCATGAAATTATCGATATAATTTCAGGATCCTGCTGTTTTATCATTAATTTTACATATTTGTAAATTAATATTATTTTATTAATATAATTTTTAAAAAAAATTTCTGTCTTTGTATTAAAAATGAAATACAATTTACATTTATAATAATATATAATTAAATATAACATTTTTATATTTCAAATATGAAAGAGATAAAATTAAAAATATTTAGCGGCGTACATAGTATTACAGAGATGGAATTTTAAATTATTGTGTGCAGAAACACAATATAATAAAAAGTAGATTTAAATGTTAATTAAAATGAGAAATAGCGAAACTAAAATATCACAAAGTCAAAATATATTACAAATATTCTAACAAGTTTATATAGAAAAACCTACACTATACTATCTATGAACTATAAGTCTCTATTTAACGCGTTTTCTTAAAAGTATATCGTGCAATTTTACCGTAATACGTTTTTAATTAAACGTCGAATTAATTAAAACAATTTAATTAAACGCAAGCCATCATCGTTCCACAGGGTTCTTTCATCAAAAATTCATCATGGTGAATCTTCACGTGCAAATAAAATTTCTCGTTTTCAATTTGTTTACTACAAGATTTCCTACGTTAATTAAATAGAAAATTGCGAAGATTTATAACCTAATACGCTACATTTTTTTTTATACGTATATTTCTAACTAATTCTTCAATTTTTTTCTTTTCTTTCTTATATTTTTTATTTTTCATAGATTTGCTTTCCTCATATTTTCTCATTCTTAGAGTATGTGTGATATTTAAGGCTTTAGATTTTTGTTAGCTGTAAATTCATTGAGTAGTTTTGACTCGCAATTTTTCAGGAAATGTCGAAAGTATAATGGAAATGGATAGCTGTATCGCAAAGACGCATAGAAAGAATGGGATCGTATTTTCAAGAAAACTCAGTTGCGATCAATTGTAATCAACCGAATATACGAATATATTACTTTTCTTATATTGATAGACGATAAAAAATCCTTCTATCGGAAAATTTTTCTTATAATTCATTCCACGTACATTCAGCGATATGATTCTCATTTCACCAGAAGTCAATTTAAACGATTTTATATTACGATTACTTTATTTCTGTTTTTTTGTTATTATAACAAATCTTTAATACCATCTTTCTAAAGTAATCTTATGTATTTTTTAACATGCACAAAAAAGTAATAAACACATAATCTATTGATTCGATATTCTTACGCGTATGATTATCTTTTTTCGTATTATTCATTTTTAATTGCTATATATATCTAACGAAAATGCATTTTTTAAAATATAAAAATTCCCATTCTCTTACTTCTAATCATTAAAATATAATTTCATTCAAAGTATAACCTCAAAAAGTCAATAAATCATACCTTAAAAACTTCATTGCACCGTGATTCAATAAAATCTGTAAAATTCCAAAACTTCTTCGCAAAAACTTGAACCGGAATCCAGTTTTTTTTCTTCGATATTTTCGATTCGTCTTTTCACGAGGATACACCAAGATGTCGTAATTGATCGAAGAACGCAACGATATCGCGAAAGCCAGTCACGCAGCGGAAGTCGATAATGCAAACGAGATCAAGTTCGGTCAGCGGTTCTTATCGTTCCTAATGAAGAAAAATTGCCCCGTTCACGTGGAAGCACGCAACTATACGGACAGTAAATAATCGTCAGAATATCCGATCGTGTGGAACTCCGTTGGCAAGGGGATGAAGCGTTTGCACGCGAATTCGCAACAGAATCAAGACGAAACATATCGCGTAATTGAAGCGCAAAAGACTTCCGCTTTTGGAATGGAGGCGCTTCGATCGCGAATCGAGCGCCACCATTGATCGTGGCTGTTAACGTCAGAATCGGAATAGTCAAACCTCGTGGGATTGCCGTGAGTGGCTCTGTTTGTTAAATGATCGATAAGACGATATTGTCTGTGTCTCTCGTTCGACGACGTTTGACCTCTTGATCGAAATAGACGTCCATGGCCCGACTAGATCGCTTGATTACCGTTATCCTTTGATAGGTCGATGAAGGTTCTTTCACTTTATCCCGTTTGATAGTGCCTCGCGACGCGTGAACACCGATTTGTTAGGCTTTTGTGCGAGGTTACATGAGAACACATAACCTCGATTTTGTGGATGTGATAGAATTTGTGTATAGAATTACAGATGCGTATAAAACATTTTTGAAATGGAAGTATTATTGAGAATTCAGTCATTTTTCAAAATATTATTTCGAAAAATTAAAACTTTGATGTTATTTGATTCGTGTTATGATTTCGTTTTAACCTTACATTCAAAATATTTTTAAGTAGTAATATAATGATTATGAGTAACACGATACAATTATATATCGCGAACAATTTAATTAATTTTTATAATTAAATTTCGAATGTTATTATTTCATGATTTCTCTTAATCTATAGGATGGCTTCTTTAGGAAGACTTCGATTTCATTCGTACTGTAATGCAACAATCTTTCGTGTCAGCGTCTATTCACAAGAAACATTAATAAAAATAGAGAAGAAACGAAGGTACATTATTCTCGACATTTAACAGAGACATTCAAATTCACTACCACGGAACAATTCTCTTTTTCAATTGCAGGTACATACACACGAGAGGGAAAAGCTCATATTTACCTCGATTCCCTGTACGATTCGTACTTTGTAACGAAACCATAGGGGTTGCGAGTACAAAAGCTTCTTCCCTCCCCTATTCACTCCGGGCTTTTTATCGTTAATATTAGAGGGTCCTGCCTTTCGTCGTCACGTAATGCAATTGCAAAGAAAAGAATTTGCTTGTGGCTTATAACGTTGTTCTCCCCTTCCTGCACTTGACTGCCAATGACGTTTCTATCATTTCTTACTTCTGTGAGTAAACGTAAGTGGCAACCATTTTAATTTGGAAAATTCTGAATGATGGGAGATTTTAATAGTCTAATTATTTTTCAAAAATAGAATAAACCTTTTATCTTTATGAGAATTTTAAGGTTATAAAGTAATGGAAAATGGAAAGGATAACTTATTCTAATTATTACCAATGTACCAATTCTCGATTTCACAAAAACACAATTCATCAACGTCCTTAGGAACCAACAAAACTACACAACAGCCCTTTGATCCATTAAGACAATAGAATCCACCGATAACAAGGTAATTGCTTAAAGAACCCTTCCACTAAAAAAGACTCTCGAATTCCACTTACAGCTCACAGCCAGCCTCGGCCAATTCCCGCATTCTTTCCAACCGAGTGAAGGAAGAAAAAAGAAACTCGCTCTGAACAAGAATTCCTCGAAGCACTGGATGCTCGCGAAAACGAAGCCGCTGCACAATTCTTGGACCAAGGAAAACGATATTACGCGTTCGCACACGAACAACCGGCAGCAAAGGGCCTACCTAATTTCATTCAACGACGTTTGATGTTTACTGTGCCCGGGAGACCGCAAACGAACTCGCCTCGTTTCCGCATCCGCCCGAGTCGTTCGAACGATATCGTGACCCATGGAATTCGGCAGCCTTTCATAACTCGTCCAACCTTACGAGTCACGGATACTATCCCGCGTTATCAGGTTAATTCGCGTGCCTGGAAACCCCCTCGAGACTCCCCTCGAGTGTATCGTGGAACCACGTGGTTTTCAAGGGGGGAGGTATATAATAGGTTGAAACACCGTGGCGGTTTATCGGAGAATTGGCGAACTTTGGGGAGAGAGAAACGTGGCTTTTGCTCGATGAATTTCTTAGAGTTGCGGCGGATTGATTGGCCGGTGCGCTGATTGGGTTGCAAAGGGGATTGGATTGATTACTTAGGTGGTTTTGGAAGGGGGGAGGGAGAGTTTGGAGACGGTTAATTATTCTTTGGACGGGGGTTTTAGATTAGTTTTAGATTGTTGGGATAATTGGTTTATTATTCTGTTTGTAACTGAAACTTTGTCAACAGTTGAATTTTTTATTTTTTTTATTATATTATTTATCGTAACGAAAAAATCTATTTGATTTTGTGAAGATATGCACATATATTTCTGTCCAATTTCCGGTCAATTTTCTGCACCTTATCTTTCTATACGATATTTCACATTTCACACAGGATAATTCATATCAATCCAGCACATATATTCGATGTTGAATATGCGATGAGTCTTCATAGTTGCGATAAGCCTCGTCCAATGAATAATGCATCTCTTGTGAACGTTTAATTTTTACTAAATCTCATCTTGAATCATCGAATCAAAAATGTTTAACGAATACGACTATGAACAGTATAACTCATGTTTGCATGTAAATGTACATTATATTCATCAGATTCTACAATTAATTGAAACGATTATCGGTCACTTTTCGTATCTCATTGATTCGAACGATTGTCACGAAGTCATCCGCGTCTCCGAAATATGTCGCAATTGTAAATGCATGCTAATTGATTATGCGTCATCAATCTCTCGACCGGCCGTGAGAATCATAGATCTAACGTATGACAATCTTGACTGTGAATTTCTAACCAAAGATCCTATCGTCTTTCTCGAAGATCGAATCGTTACTATACGCGTATAATTTGCACGTTTGTATTATATTAGAGATATCAAGTAATTTTATTGTATTAAAATTATGTAAATATTGTTTAGAATTTTGAAATTTTACTTCGAATAATGAATTAGATTATAGAATTCTAATTATTTTTAAAAATTTAGATATTAGGATAATATTGTTTGGTACAATTTGAAAGAATTTTATGGAGCATCTATAGTAAAAAGTAATTAAAACATAATTTATTATTATTATGCAGTAATAAAAAAATAGATAATAGTAAAAAGATCCAAAGATAGAATCGTTATAGAATGTTGAAATTGTACGTACCTTAAAGTTCTTCTAACGTAGTTTGTGTTAGGTAGTTAGGATAGCATTGTTGTAGCATTGTATTGGAGTATTGTGGTTAGGGTAGTATTGCCATGATAAGGTGATAGTAACAGTAGTTAAAGTAGTTAGACCAGCATTAGAATAACACTGTTTCGTGATGTTATTTCGTGATGAGTATTATTGAGATATTTGTAGATAACCAATAATATTCAATCTAAAGATCAATTAATAATTATTCAATAAATCTTTCTTAACTTTTGTTTTAAAATTTTTATCGAAATTCTTTCGAATGTATTTCGAATAATATACAACAAATTAATCACGGAGATGAAATCTGTAACAAAGAATCAGCGAATCGGATATCGCAATGATTTGTCGAATTGATTGTTCTTGCTCACCATTTGAATTATTGCGCGCATTAACTCGAATTCGAAATACGAGGAAAAAGTAAAACGAAAGAAGTCCGATGGTTTCGATGCGTGGAGTTCCAAACTAAAATCCGATTTGGAAACGAAAAGGGAAAAACAATCAGAGATTTTCTCATTGTATTATTTTGATTAAAGTTTGCAATCGGATAAATAAGACACATTCGTGATCAGAGTTGACGTTTCATATTTATTATTCGATTTATTTTAATACATTTTTTTTTTGCGTGTATTTTCCTGAATTTTTTCATGATATTTTTATATATTGTTAGAGAAAACAAAATAAAAAGCATGCGTTTGAGATATATAGAATTCATATTTTGCACATGACAGAGAGAATTTTAAACATATGATATAAAAATCCGCTATATAAATTTACTGCAATTAACTAAATTATATGTGTCTCGTGTAACAAAATGAAAATATAATTATATCGTATCCTGCTTTCCCTACTACATTTTTTCATTAGCAATTTTAATTTTTTAAATTTCATAAATTTACAACGATGTAAATTCAAAAAACTTGTTGGAAATTTTTGAATCACGCGCCATATCTATAGATTCAACATCTATTGCTTCCATATACTGTTGCCATTTTCCCTACTATTTAAAAGAAATGAGATGACAAACCATGACCAAAAATAATTTGCAATTGAATCGTTAAATGAACTATTGTTGTTCACAATATCGTGCAGCGAATAAAAAAAAAATCTTGCGTTTCCTTCTTTGAAGAAACATCCTGAGTGCAACAGATAGATGGTAAATTTTTCCAAGGCTCTCTAACACGTTCCTTTTCGCTCGCAACGTCGACGCAGGCACGTATATACCTCGGCATGATTATAGGGATGGAATATGTGCCCCGTAAAGGAAACGCGAGCTATCTAGCAGCGACCAATTAAGAAGGCTGATGGAACGTGGTAAATAAGTTGGCGCGAGGAAATTCCGGCGCGCCACGGAGGCGTCAGCAGCGTATTTCGACTTTTTTGGAATGTCTCCTGTAATTTTCAACCTCCATAATGACTATGCAATTTGTTGAATAATATACTCTTTTAATTATTTAACTCGAATTAACGAATCTCGTAAGAGAATATCTTTTTCCTGTTATATATTAAAATTCCTTCTTATTCATGAATATATTATTGAGCTTTATTCTGACCAAGGTTAATTAGATATCGATATCGACCCGCGTACTTCTATTATCCGGATCTCTTTATTTATTATGATTGTTAATGATAGCCTCCTCAACATGTGTATCGGCGATAAATTTCGTCTTAAACGATCGGTGGTAATAAATTATCGTTTAATTGAAATAAACGTTGCTCTCCCAGCATCGTTTGATGTATCTTTAATACGTCACGTGTAACGGTTAGTGAACGTTGCAACATTGTTCGTTTTTCTTCCACTTTAGTTTCGTCCCTTCGAAACAGACGATTCAACACCGTAAAATTCTTTTTTCAAATATTATAAAATTTTCTCCTAAATCCATCGACGTTCCACCAATTGGACGCAAAGGTCAGCGATTCCTCGCGGCGGAGCTAAGGAAAGCTCCCGAACGAAGGCAATATCCTTCCTGGCAATTGTACGAGCATGAAATTGATTCGTGATTCTTGGAAGACGGCAAAGGTGAAACTAATAGCCGGCCATTTGCGATCCACTATAGAGAGAGAGAGATTCCCAGGAATTCTTTGCAACCGACCCCATTGCGTTAAGCCATTACGTTCATTACGTCGCGAGTAGAAACTTCCTTTCTCTCGACTCCTCCTTGGCTTGCGAGGAAAGCCGATAAGCGCGGCGGATCGCGTGCAAACCGCGAGTCGTCTGCTTAGTGGCGCCCTCCTCTTCCTCCGCCATCTTTGTTTCAACGAATCCCCTAATCACTGGCCTCGACATCGAGATCGTTTATTAATTATAGACGTGGGAATAGAAGGAGAACGCGAGGCTGATTTAAACGGCCTCGATCTCGATAGAAATAGTTAGGGGAGCGTGGATGGTTAATGGAAACGGACGTAAAACGGGCGTAGAAAGGGAATAGAGAAGGAAAATCGAGAGTCGATTGGCGAGCAACGAAAGTAACTTGTGTACTTTCGTCGCTCGGGGAATTAGTCGGTGGTTTATATTTGAAGAGTTTCGTGTCGGGTGATGGAGAGGATAAGTGGAGTTTGTGGTAAATTTTTCAATGGCGTTATTTCAAAAGCCTCCTCGAAGCTTGCACTTTTTATCCTTCTCTCCATATACATAGAACAGTGTCTTCTTTAATAATGGAACTCAATACCAATACTTTCGTATGTATTCTCTCTCGAAGAATAATACCAACCGTTCCATCTATTCGTTTACACTCTTGTCTAAGCAGATTAGACAACTACTACTACACAAATAAACTCTCAAAGCATCGGTGCAACCTAACCTAACCAAGCAGCCCTTCAAAGAGATAGATCTCTATATAACGGTTATTTCTAGAATCGTATATTTCCACTGCATCCAATGCATCAAACCGAGGCCGCGAAGAGGCAGCATCCGATATCCACGACGAATCTACGTAGTTTTCGGGGGAGGGGAGGGTGAGGCTGTCCATTGGGTGTCCATATGGATCACGAAACACGTGCGGCCAACATTCCACCATCTCCTAAAACACCTGGGCTGCGTTCACGTGGGCGTGTTCGGCCGCGGCCACGGCGCTCAGAAACACTTATGCACGCTCGGTTCATTAGAGGCCGGTGGAAATACGGCCGTGTAATCCCCCCACGGTTCGTTCTCCCGATTGTTTCCCGCTTAATTGCCTTATCGAGCGCGCCGGTATACCGAATTACACTCCCGAGTCGCGTTACAAAACAGCCGTAAAAGACCGTGGAGCACCGTGGCCGTTTCGATTTCTCCCGTTCTGAAGATGGCGGCGGATCGACAGAACTTTTTCTCTCTTTGAATCGGAAGAAAGTATTCATCATCGTCGTCATATTATATCGTATTATGGTTTTTCAGATTCGAGTAATTCGCGAGGAAAGCTCGAACAGTTTTTCACTCGCGATAATTAAAACGATCGTAGCAACCCGTTGGATGGAATTATCGCGTGAAGTCGTAAAACTTTGGGCGGCAGTGAAACTAATCGGAACAAAGGGATCGTGAGAAAAATGGGTACGTACGATGACTTGGAACTTTGGCAACAAAACTTTGAAATTTTTTTAATATATAAAATGTTTCGATCGTTGTTTCAATCTGAAATTTCTAAAACGGGATTTAAATTTATGACGTATAATCGCATAATTTAATTAAAGTTAAATTTAGCGCAAGTGTACTGAAACCCGAGTTCACGGTTGGTTCGATGATCTGACTTCATTGTGGTTTCTCAAAGGGCACGTTTTTTTTTTTCAACGATTTGCCACGGTGGAACGAAGTTCGAAAATTTTTCAGTGGTCGCTAGTTAAGTGCGAAGAATGGTTTATTACGTTTTTACTACCGCAAGGGAAATTTATGATGCGCGTCCAGATGGTGAAAGACTTTTATTCGAGTGGTTGTCACGATGGCCACTAGACAGGGTTTATGGGTTGTAGGGGTTGTGCAAGGCATGCAGGTGTTAAGTAATTGTAAATTTATTATCTGTGTGCAGTTAATGTGTTCAAAGATGATTAATTTAAGACCTTGTTATCTATGAATAATTTTAGTAATTATTTTATTGGACAAACAATCGTATAAATTTGGTTGATGAATTACTGCATAACCATTATTTTCTCGTCGTTATTACTAACAACTCGATTCTCTCTGTTTCCTGTATCGTAATTTTTCCAAAAGACCAATGAATAACCGATTAAACGAAACCAATGATTCATGTGAATTAAACTCCGAGTTTACTTAATTGCACGAAAAGAAAAAGAATCGTTAGAATTTTTACGCGAAGCAATATACTTGCACAAAATGAGCAATCATCGGAAAAAACTTCGATTTCTCTGTCATTCCAATCAAATTCTCTCTACGTGAGTATTTCAATTTATTTTCAAAAAAATAACCTATCCTCTTGCATTTCAAATCTCTAATAATCTAAACCATCGAGCTTTAGAAATCAAGGGACATTTCTCGAATTCAATCGCACGATACAAGCTTGCCACCTGCTGAACAATAATCCCACATAATCTCTACGTATAATGTAGGACAGGGAACGCCAGATGGCGGTTGGATCGTATAATAGAAGGTGCATTGACTCCGTTGAGGGTCGCGTGTAATTCCGATTGCCGAAAATTATTCTCTACTTGTCGTTAAATTATCTAGAATATAAAATACGTCGTCATCACAATTTTTTTTCAACTCTAAAAGCTTCTAAAAGTTACCAGAAGAAATATCAAACTCAATAAATTCCCTCTCTAAAACTCCGTTGCTGCCTAATTTTGATAAATAAACCGATAGAGAACCGGATTCGAATCCCAAAAATTGTTGCAGAAACTGTACCCAACGTTCTAATATCGGCGTGCAACCGTTTGTGACCGACTTTTGCTTCGCGATCGCGGCGACCGATGATTTATCCACGCGCTTTCGATGGCTGCAAACCTCGCGATAATCAAAAGCCGCTACGAAATATACTCTGGATTGCTTTCCGCAATTTTTTTCGCACGATGGAACCGGAATCGAGGCACGAGATGACGCGTATCGTCGCCACGGGAAATCTGCCTTGATGATGAACCTCACGTTTCGATAATTCGTAAATCGAATTATTATTTTTCCCTTCACTTCTTTTTTTTTTCTTTGTGAACGAATTTGTTACAGGAAACTTAAAAAAGAAACTGTCGATAATATATAATTTCTCTTTTCGAATATATTTATCATTCTCACAATTATTATTCGTCGATAAATCATAAAATTCCTTCTCCAAGATGAATATTACGATTTAATAATTATCACGAAGAAGAGGAGAAAAGAATATATATATAAAAAGTTCCTCCGGGGAAAAAGTAAAGATTTCCAAACGGATAAATCGCACTGATTGATTTCCTACGTGATCCCCGTACGTCTTCTTTATCTCCTCACGGTCGCTCCAGGGCAAATGCCTTTTAAGGGGTTCATTGATTTCAGACGATCTAAAAGTGAACGACGCTCCCAGAGAATCTTCGACTCGAATTGACAGATCGATCCTCCTCCTCCTCCTCTCCTCATCCACGCGCAACCTCGTTTCTGATGCTAAGGCTTACGGGCCAGGTCGGTTAACTATCGTCGAACGTATTTCTTCTTAAAGCCATTTTAAATTACGACCCCGTTTTTTTCGCTCCAGGGCCAGGACCGAAAGATTCGAACGGAAGAATAAGACTCGCTGGAATCTTTTCCTCCTTTTATCTCTCTCTTTCTCATTCTGTACACATGAAACAACGAAATCGGGTTAAACGCGGGCGAGGAAGAATCGACGTATTAAAGGCGTTAACTCGCGAGTTAGTTTCAAAGGAGAAGAAGGTTTGGAATTTCTTTCAAACGCAATTAACAATAATTATCGTAGCTTTTATTGCAGCCATTAAAGAGAGAAGGAAACCCTTTGAGAAGATTTACGAACGATACTTAACAGTTTCCCCTCCATTCTTCCCTATTCTATATTCCTCCTTTTCAACAATTTAACTCTTTGTTGCCTCTTTCTCATCAGGTAGTTTCACCCTTTTAACCCTCATCTTTTCTTCTCCTCTATCCACCATCGACAATTTAACTCTTTGTTCCTTCTTACAGATAGTTTTCTCTTTAACTCTTTTTCCTCCCTTTCTTTCTTTCTAAAAGAATCCATCTTTGCTTTTTTTCCATCTTCCTTTCTCTCTTCCCACTATTTTTCCATCCCGCTTCACGATAGAACGATACTTCTTTATTCCCGTTCAATTCCCTAATTTGTCAACAACTTAAAACAACCCTTTTTTCTTGCCTGCCGATCGAATGCTCTTCTTCCGCCTCCCTCTTTTCCACGCTTAAAAAAAGAAGAAAAAGAAAGAAACCGTATCCCTCCCTCTTCCCTTCCTCGAGAAACTCCCATATATCTGCTCCCTCGCTTTATGTTTTTCCTCTCTCTCCCCCATCCACCCCTTATCTTTCTATACGCCACCTCGATCCTTATTCCCGCTCGATCCGCAACCAACTTATTTCCACTTCTCCTCCTCGCGCCCCATTCTCCGCCCCGCCATTTTATCTCGTTACCCACGCGCCAATTCTTCCCGAGAAGTAATCCCAGATAAACGAAAACCGCGAGATAACAAGCCAAGACCGGTCGCCACTTCCGCTCGGCCCTCCGTCACCGTCGTTCCAATTAGCCGATCGAGAAATCGAGAATGCATCCACTGCTTTTCTTCTTCCTCTCTTTTTTCTCTCTCTCTTTCTTTCTCTCCACTTCCGGAAGGCCAACAAGTATCGTAGCAAAGTCGATGGATGTCTTCTCCCTCGCTTCCCGGAAGTTCATCTTTCAACGGGAAAATGGATTTCCTCGAAGGTGGAAATTGAGTTCGGCCGGGGACACGGGTTATCGGGATTACGTCGATTTTAGAGGTGATATTTCGTGTTGATGGACGACGCGTACGTTTGCACGCGGCCCGCGTTCCGAAACGATATCGATCCGCGTTAGATTGTCCCGTGAGCTACGATGATTGTTTTCCAACTGATTCCCCTCCTGTTCACCGAAAGGGGGATCGATCGATCGGGGATGGAAAGTTTTGAATTAGTGGAAAAGATAGTTTCTTATTGGTCGGCACGAGTGGATTGGATTTCGGGAATTTAGAGCAAAAGATTCTTGTTGTGAGTTCAGTAGTAGGAATTTTTCTTTTTAGGTAGGCATGATTTAATGTAGATTTTTAATGTACATCGGTGGGAGAATTGTGGAGATATGGAGAGTTAAATTGGATTAATTAATAAGTGGTCGATCGATATTTTTGTACAACAATTTTTATTTTGATGCTTGGAATCAGATATCCAAAGTATATGAAATTTTAAAGTTAATTAGTATAGGTGCAACAATTTTTATTTTGACCCATAGAAGTTTCCAAAGATATCCAAAGTATATGGAATTTTAAAGTTAATTAGTATAAGTGCAACAATTTTTATTTTACCATAGAATCAGGTTTACAAAGATATTCAAAATTAATTAGTATAGGTGCAACAATTTTTATTTTGACCCATAGAATCGTTTCCAAAGATATCCAAAGTTAATTAGTATAGGTGCAACAATTTTTATTTTGATCCATAGAATCAGGTTTCCAAAGATATCCAAAGTATATGAAAAAAATTTTGAAGTTAATTAATATAGGTGCAATTGTTTGTACAATAATTTTCACAGTCTTGTCTCTTTAGATTCGTTCCAGAGATAGATATATCTAATAACACGAGAAATGGAGATCCGCGCTAAACGAGATACATACCTTGGTACATGTTGATGACAGATTGTGGTTTGCAAATTAGGTGGCAGAAATGGGATGGTATTTTCTTACAACTTCCCGTTTCCTGTCGAGATAAGCGTGTGTCACAACCATACGAAACGTTACTCCATACGAAACAAAATACAAAAATACTTACCTACGTTAAATATCTTTGTTTAATAATATCGATGTATAATTAACATTTCCCAAATTTGTTATGAAAATACAATAACATTACATTTTTTCCCCACTAAATTTCTCAACAATCTCTTTAAATAAATAAACAAATCAATTTCTCAAAATAACTTCCATGCTATTTTATCTAATGATTATTCTCGATCACAACAATACCACGTGCACCAACAACCCGGTTGTTATAATCATCCAACTCTCTCATTCAAAGAAACGATGCGCATAAATACACAGAAAGGAGGGGAAAAAAAATGCGCGCAAATAGGAGAAACGCCATGGCCAGGAGAAATATCGACTGAGAAAGAAATGCGATTCACCCTCTCTCGATCAATTAGGCGCGACCCATCGCCGGATCCGTTATTTTATATTCTTGTTTGCTCTGCGCGCCGATGTTTATTCGCCGCTTGACCAATGTTTCACGAGCAATTAAGTCGACAAGCATAACGCACCAGCGTAAATCATCGTCGAAAATTGCGTCTGAACGTCGTACACGATGTTGGGCCTCGGCCGTTCCGTTGTAACGAGCAACCTTTTTCGACATTGCCAAGTTGTACGTAAGGGATAATATAATGCTTGCTGCCGCAAGGTGAGAGGTTCACTGGATACCTTTGCCAAAAACTTGGCTATTTTCCTTTATTTATTCTCCGCGACCCATTTTCCGAATATTGGTTCCATTATTGGCGTCTGTTGTGTCTGTTTTATCGGCCAAAATATAATTTTGAACATCGTTGAATGCTTCGAAGGCATATGGGTATATTCCTTCTTCGAATGGATTGTAAATCGTTTTTAAGGGGGAATTAAAATCGATCCCATTGCGCAGTTCCCTTTGTGATTTCTTTTTAAATTTTTAAGCGTCGAAATGATGGAATGGTTTGTCACGCGTTTTATTAAATTGCTTATCACAGATTGGAATTCTTCTTCGAAAATTGGTTGCCCAAGAAGCTGGGGAATAATTTAGAGAGGAAAGTAGAACTTTCACTCGGACGTAAAAAATCGGACACGCCCAGCGCGCTCGTTTAAAAACGAGTAAAAACCGCGCTCGTTCACAATACACGGAACGGTTAATTAGAGAGAAAACTTACATTAATATTAAGAGCGAGCCATTAATACGACGTTACACCATTATCGATCATTTTAATTATAATATTTTCTTGTCGTTCGCCCGGTTAATTATTTGAGAGGTTCGTGATAGATGGGGAACATTGGAATACCTATAAATCATCATATTTTAGCATAATATTTCAATATTATATTCCATTGAAATGTAAATAGAAACTCGCATGTCGAAAATCGTGCATTCCTATTTGTTACTTGTTAAACTGTATTTCGTGTCGGATATTATCCACGTTAACATATAATTGCATATTTCGCACCATTCATCAAAGTGAACAAGCCCCGTTAAAAGAGCATCCTTTCTGCTAAAACAGTTCATATCGATCAAAAGCCGTACACGTTGCTAAAATAATAAATTCCTTTAAAAAGAATATTTTGTTTCTAGAATTGTGTTTCTTCAATCGTATAAATATTTCTTTATTATTATTATTATATTCCACAAATATATCCAGAAATATTCAACGTTCAATTCCTCCGAAATCATCACCATTATCGATACAATTTTTACGAAGAATCATTACAATTTCTCTATCTATATAAAATTTTATTAAAAACATGATTACAACAACTCGTTTAATATCTCTCCTATTTCCTTTTCTCACGATATTACGATATTCACTGCTAAACAAGGAAATCAATCCCAAAAGAGTTGTCACGATATTTTTAAAAAACAAATCACTCTATTTCTCTCTTCCACTTCCTCTACCCCGCTATATATGCGATATTACGTCCACACAACACTGGCCAATCGTTCCAATCGAAGATCAAGCTCGCCCAATTTTCCGCTCTTGCTTCTCCCACTCGTCGTAACTTTTCACTCGTTCATTGTTGAAGGAAAAATGGAAATCCGGAGAGGTCCAGGCGCGTTTAAGGCGTGCCTAGTTAAGGCGAAGCCATTATCGATTCATAGAGACGAGGTTATGTAAGCCGGCTGGCGGATAGGAGGAGGAGGAGGGAGAGAGGGCGGGAGATTCGAAGGGAGGGAAACCGCCTGGTCGGGCTCCTTACGTAACCGGAAATTCTGCGCGCGATTATCGCGGCTTCGGTTTGTAATTTGGACGGAGCCGTGCAATTTCGCGCGATAAATCAGTCAGCAAGCGCTCCTCTCTCGATCGCGGCGAAAAGATCGCGCGGCGAAAAGAAATAATTACGCCGAAGGCGAACAACCTCGATGATCGATCCTCGCCTCGTGTGATAAGACTATTGCGAAAAGCGTAATAAAGGTTTGTGACTCTGTGCAAAAAGTTCAGTTACGATTCGTGAAAGATCCTTTGATAAGGGAAGCGTTAGAAGTTGAGATGAAATTGTTTGTTCTCTCTCTCTTTTTTTTTTTTTTTTTTAAGAATCGAGTTAGTTTTACGACGAGTTTTTCTTTTTGTAATTCCGGTCTTAAAACAGGATCTTAAAACGGAGTCGAGTATTTTTTGGATTTTTTTTTTTTTAGGATCCGAACTAAAGTTCTTGGATTTTTGGGTATAAATTTCGTTTTAGAAAGATATTGTAATATTGTATATTTTATATGCGATTCGTTGGAAGGTTTTTGGAGAAGGGAATAAAAATATATCTGGTAGGTAGGTTTCTCTCTTTTTTTTTTTTAATTTTTTCTGGGAAAATTTATGTTGCAAAAATTTCAAAAGGAGAAAATTGACCGGTATCCATTTGAAATATACGATTTTGTTGCCGTCTGAGAAGGGAGAAGAGGGAAAAAAAATCGGAGGAATGTCGACTTTTAAAGAATTTTAAATACGCAGTCACCGTGTCAACATAAACTTCCCAATCGTTGCCTAAAATTTACGATCCAGAACTTTATTACTCGCTTAATTCACACACATACACACATAAACATCTTGGATTTTATTTCAAACCTAGAAGATCTGGGGACAAGATCAAAATCTTTATACATGCTAAAACTTGAAATCCCATTATCATTTTATAGTCCATTTTATCCAGTTCGTGAGCACATTCGATTCATTCAAGTGACTCGAAACTTGTACGTATATATATATATACAGTCAGTCACAAAAATTTTTTCAATTTAATCTACGATAACTTTGGTTACCAAAACTAACTGTATAAATAATCTATATATATATATAATTCTTTTTTAAAACTTAAACACTTTTCACAATACCAAAACTTTAAGAATATTTGAAAATCTTACTTCACGTACGATTCCTATTATTCCCTTCAACAATTCCTATCCCCGCTGCGATCAAACGTAAACGTAAACTATAACTCTATAACTCATAATTATCGCGCGTCTTTGAACCACAAACTTCACGAATGCACCATCCTACAACATCATTTTGGAAAACATTTTATTCCCATCGGCAAAGTTTCCTTATCCACGGATTCCACCTCGTTTTTTACCGATCCCGATAATAAAGTTGGAAGAAGCTGATCCGCTCGAAACATCCGCGCTTCCTCCTCTTCGCTTCCGATCGTTAAATCGGAAATGAGCTCTTGGCCGAGGGACGCACCTTGCCCAGCCCGATAATCGTAGGACAACTTTTCTATTTTCCTTCCCTTCCCTCGAACAATCTCGCCCCCTCCTCCTCCTCCTCTCTCTAGCCCGAGGCCAACGAAGTAATTTCATTTTTAGTACGCAGCCGCCATCAGTTGCACGTGACCGGCACTTCGATATCATCACCACGTTTCAAAGGAAAAACTTTCGATCCCCCTCCCTTGTTCTTTCCTCCTCGCTTCGTCGATTAATTGCCTGGAGGGGGGGAAGGCTTCGAATATCGATTAAATAACGTGCACGTTTTGCGGATAGTTATTCATGAGGATTTGTTACGAGCGTTGGATTAGTTTCTTCTATTTTCGAGCCGATTCGATTTCAGGAGAAGAGTGTTTAATAAGCGATAAATTTATTTTTTTTTTTTTTAATTCCTTTAATTCGTAATATATTCAGTTTGATATATTCATTGGCGGGAATGGCCGATTTTTCGACACAAAATTTCGATCGGAAGATAAAAGTGGAAGGAGAAATACAAATGAAATTGAAAATACGTATATGTTGGTGCATACGATTGTTGTGTGCGAACATTTGGAAAGTTTTTTTACATTTTTTGAAAGAAGAAAATCCACGATGCGACTCGCATTGTTGAGTCAAAGTTTAGATTGTTTCGTATTCTTCGCGAGGTGATATATTTGCGAAATTTAAAATTCGAAAAATCAAAGTTTCTCGAAATCTTTTTTTTTTTTTCACTTCTAAAAATTCCAAACTTACGAATATCCTGTTTCCAAATCCAAAGAAAAAACTTCGTCGAATCGAAAACTTTTTCGTGGTTCCAAACTTTCTTTGGAAAAATAGCGATCGATCTTTCTGTTGCCGAAAGGTTTTTTAACAAAATTTTCAACAAATTCAACGGTATTTACTTTTTCCCTCCTTATCCTCTCTCTCGTGTTTCGTTCCCTCGATTATATAACGTGTCGTACAAGATTATGGTGGTCGAGATTCTGTGCACAGATAATACGTCGAATCCTGTAACTTGCTGTAAACCATGCAAATCGAGATCCGTCAGTTTATACTAAAGTTTACTTTGTTGTGTTTGAAATTCTACCATGGATTGGATGGCGACTCCTGTAAAGTGATTTTCAGAGGAATTGCAGACAGATAATTTTTTGTTATACATTTTTTAACTGATATAACTATTACAATTACTCCGTTTACTTTCCAATTAAATATAAAAATAAGAAACTTTCAGAGAAACCAATGTCGAAAAAGAGAGAAAAATAATCTCAGAATCATCTCGACAATTTTATAAATCGGAATTTAAAGTTTCTCTCTCTCTCTTTCTCTCTTTCCCGACGAGTTCCACTTAGCATCAGGGAGGATTTCTAACAATCTGTTAACTTTAATGCTCTTTAGCCGGACAGAGGCGCGAAGGGAGGAAAAAAGGTAACTCGTTCAAGTCGGGAAATTTACAATTTTAGATTTCTCAGGGAGAAAGTTTTCTCGTTGTCTGCCCGCTAATTTTCCCTTTATTGATTCGCGAACAGGCTTCGAGAAAGAGAGCTAGAAATCTAAATTTCTAATTTCTCTTCTCTTTCGATGTTTTCCTTTTAATGGCCAACCAACGTTCGCCAAGTCGAGGAATTCGACTTTTGAGAGGAGAACGCAGGGGGTCGATTAATCCATGACTTTTCACAGTTTAGCTTTTTTCACTGTTCAGCTGGATGGAGCAATGAAAACGACAAAGGAATCTGATTAATCCAATTTAACCTACGCGATCCTACGGTTCTTTTCGGGCGAATGCTTTTTTCCTGTCTCGAATTTTCGTTTAATTAACTCTCGTGTTTCGATGGCGGCGGATGGACAAAATGGCGCGCGTAAAATGAGAAAGCAACCGTGCAAAAATAAATACGCTTGCCGCCGGTTTGCCTAGGTATGACTAATGGGGCTGGTGCGGGAAAGCAATACCGGCAAAGTTTTCCAATTTCATCGTTGCGTGTCACAAATACGCCAGACTTGGCCAACATTTAACAAAGGATCTCGTCGAACGCCCTTCCGCTCAAACTGCGTTTTGATACGCGATCGGTTGTTCCGCTTGTTGGTTTTATGGTGAATCGATCCTTCGATTACTTTTTTTTTTTTCAATTTCGCCCCCCTTTGATCTCGCTCGGCTTGAAATATGGCGCGGGAAATTCTTGTTTACCAATGAAATGTTGTAAAAAGTGTTTATCTTCGAGACTTTTATATTTATTATCGGTCTCAATGTAATTTGTAAAGTTTGAAACTTGACAACCGAGTCTTGCCTTATTTTCATTCTCGCGTTTCTCTCGTCGATTATTAGTAAGAATTATAATAGCAAAGTATATTTTCTCTCCGCTGTGTCCAAATTAAAAAACATTCGTCTACTCAATATTCCCAAAATGCAATAAAATTTCTTACGAAATTAAAATTAATTCAATTATAAAGAAAAGTGCAATATTAGAAATAAAAAGAAAAAAAGCAATCCCGATCGAAATAAAAATCAAAATCCGAAAACTCGTGTAAATCTTCCTCGCTCTCGCATTAAAAAAATTTGCAATATCGACGAATTCGCTCGGCACAATATCGTCACACGCTCGTCCGGATTCTTACTGTGTATAAAAGTCCCTCCTCCTCGCCAATATTGAATTTCTTTCAAATAAGAAAATCATATTTAGATAAGTACTTCAACGTCGTCGCGATGATCCCATCTTATCCTCGGCTCGTGGAGAGAGGACTTGGAAAAGAGGGAGGGGGGGGAGGCGAGAGATTTATTCGTTGCACGCACACGCAACGTGGCAAACGTGTACGTGAGGCATATGGACGTGAGGGTGTCAACGAAGTCGGAAGAAATTCCAGTTTCTTTCTTCCCCTTTGCTGGAGAGGAAGGAAGGAAAGAAGGAAAGGAAAGAAACCGGTGAAACACACTGGTCCTCGTGAAACAGATTCGCATGAATAAATTTCCACTCCATCGAGTGACTGCCCCCCCTACTACTCTCTCTCTGCCTCTGTGTTCTCTTCTTCTCTTTCCTCTCTATCTTTTTTCTCGCGTTTCCTTCCCGGAGATGCGATTTGACTTGATGTGGGACCAGGATTTGGATGGATTGGTTGGAACGAGTAGATTTTAATAGAGTAGGTTTGAAAATTAGGATGAATTATCGAGGGACGTTTTAACATCGTGAAGAATCTTTTTTGGTTTATATGTAGTTCGAACTTGAAGATTAATATTCTTTCAGTCTCTTCATTTCATCAATTAATTTTCTCACTTTTATTTTTTTAACTTGATGGAATTTGTTTCGGATTAGCATTCGAGAATGGATTGATCAAATGAATTATTAAAGTGGTTTTATTTTTTAATATACTAAAATTTTCTTTTCTGATATCGATTGGGATTGATGTACTTGATATTTTAATTTTGAATTTAATTTATAATTTGGTTCTTATGAAACTCGATCGACAATTTAATTTAATATTCTTTCAATGTCTCTGATTCCTTTTCTCTCTATTCTTTCTTTCTTTTTTCTTGCTTTTATTTTTTGAAATATTTTATCTTGATGAAATTTGTCCAGACTAGGATTCGAATGGATTGATCAATTATTAAAGTGGTTTTATTTTTTAATATGCTAGTAAAATTTTCTTTTCTGATATCGATTGGGATTGATGTACTTGATATTTTAATTTTGAATTTAATTTATAATTTGATTCTCATGAAACTCGATCGACAATTTAATTTAATATTCTTTCAATGTCTCTGATTCCTTTTCTTTGTATTCTTTCTTTCTTTTTTCTTGCTTTTATTTTTTGAAATATTTTATCTTGATGAAATTTGTCCAGACTAGGATTCGAATGGATTGATCAATTATTAAAGTGGTTTTATTTTTTAATGTGCTAGTAAAATTTTCTTTTCTGATATTGATTTGGGATTGATGTACTTGATATTTTAATTTTGAATCTAGTCTACTTCTGGTTCGAAATATTTCAAAAAATATCGCAAGATTCTCTCTCAATTTATTCTTAGATATTATTAAATATATCACATACACGTATATATACGATGTTAATTCACGTTTCGATAATTCCTATGTACATAGGAATGGGAATATTGCATATTGCATAATGCATCACAAGCAGTGTCATGTGTCAACATCTGTTTGAAGCTACATACGAATGATAGATTCATACAAAGCTACTATATGCTTGTTCATATACGTTTTATATCATAAATTTAGAATGAAAGAATGGACAGAATTGATACGAAATCAATTATTTTTTTTATTAAATGCCTCGATAAAAATTCCAGAAAATATTTTCTCATGAAATAAAAAAAAATAGAAAAAAGTATATATACTGAAACAATCCTATATTAAATTTTTTATTATACTTTTTTTATCACATTAAACGATAACAGAAGATTGCAAAGCCATTGCAATTCAGCAAAAATTGTTCAATCTCTCCCAACATCAATGTATAAACATCGAATGTATAAATCCAATTCTTTCTAAAATTTTCTGTGAGGAAATTTAAAGAGTAAGGATCTAAAAAAATTCATTCGAAATTTGAAATTTCTCGTTTCCTTCGCACGAATAGAATTTCGCGAGTAAAATTTTTCTTCCTTGTCTTTCGCTGGTGAACACATCGAAAATAATAATTTTTATTTGTGAACAAAGATGAATGTGAACTGCAATTGATGAATATTACACCGAGAATGGCTTTCGATCATTCGTAATTATTAGAACGAAAAAGAAAGATAAAAAATAAAAAATAACACTCGAGAGCAATACACTCCTTGAATATTTCAATCCCAAGCGTATTCGGGTTTTTTTAAAAGCTCGATTTACTATTTGATCGTCGATTCGGTGCCAGGAATCGCGAAAAATCCTCGAAAAGAAATTCTCCAAAGTTCCAATGGCACGATAAATACATACGCGTGTGTGTAGCTGGCATGCCGGATTGCATGGGTTTCGGTACAGAACAGTTTTTCAACCAACTTCCAGGGAATTCGGGAAAATTCTAGCGTGGAAAAGCCGTTACACTCGAGGATACTCTTGAAAGAAATTCTACCGAAAGAACCGTTTAGTTCGATATTTCTTTTTTCTCGGGCTATATCCGGCTCGAAATATAATTTCCATGGAACAGAAATTAAAATACATATCTCTGTGTATGTGTGTTTGAATTGATTTTCTTGACAAATATGATATGAAAATTATTTTTTCGTATTTATTCGATCAGAACGAAATGTAATTAATTCTTGAAGAAACAAATCTTCTTTTCCGAATCTTACTGAATCGAAGAAATCGAATTGTCTCAAATTAACCAATTTATCGTGAACGAATGAAATAAAGAAAAATTATTAAAAATATACAGCGAGACGATATCTAATAATCTTTATAAGGATACTGTCTTTAATAATCTTGAAATTATCGTCGAAGGGGCCAGCAAGCTAAAATCCCGACGATCTTTATCATTTTTCGTTCACTAAATCGCGCAAATATATTTTTTTTATTAAAAAATCTACAAGCAGCACTCCCGCTCCATATTTTATTCCCTTCTTCTGTTTTTCATGATTAAAAAAAAAAAAAAATCCCAGGCTATTCGTCATCCTTCACAGTGAAAGATGACCAAGGAAACATCGTTTCGGCGAGGCTGGTGAACAGACAGGGACAAAGAGCCCTCCCCCTTCCCCTCCCCATCCTTTCTCTTTACGCAAATCCAAAGGACGTGTCATCGTGCGACTTATTCCACAGGATAAATCCCTCTCAGACTCTCGAAATCCGAGCAACTAGATTCGATTCTATCCCTTTTATTTTCCCCTATGTTTCGGTTCGAGTTTGCTCGAGAGAGAGGGGGAGGGATAGTCGTTTAATCTCTAGAATCGAAAATGAAAAGAAGGGAAAAGAACAGGGAGATCTTGGTAAAAAAAAAATCTGAATCTTTGCAGTATACTTCTATACTAAAGAAAATAGATAGACACGGAATCTGATAAACATGGATGCGAAGGAAAATGTTTTTTTTCCCCCAAAAGGATTTTTATCTTATTTCAGAAACTTGGCGAATGTTGATTTTCGATAAGCACGAAAGATAGACGTGAAATACCGAGGAAAAATGGAAGGAAAAATCAAAAATTGTTGTACACGATTCGTTAATGAAGAAGAAAGTTCTTTCTCGTGTTCGAAAAATTCCCATTAAAATATATCACTGGTACAAATCTATCTTAAGATCTGAATTTTTATTTCTAAAAAAAAAAACGTACATCATCAATCCAACCTACAACACCATATTTCGTGACCATATTTCTCATAAATAAAGATAACTAAAGATTCGCATTAAAATTGAAGAAATTGAAATTCCTATGTACAAGTTAAAAGTCGATATTACGTTTGAAGGACCAATTTGCACACGCGCGCGCGCGCATACACACACACTTAATAAATCAATCAAACGTTTACAGCAAACACGAAACTTGTATGGAAAATGGGGATCATTTGGTTACACGGCGAATCAGGAGAATCATCGGGCGCTTTTGAACGTGGAATCTCGTCCACGAATCAAATTTCCATGGCGTGCTGCTCGTAATTAATCGATGGTCAAACTATTCGACGTGTCGTTATATCCGCATAGTTGGAGGATATTTTAACGTGGCGCGGCTGTGATGTTCAACGACACGTGAAAAAAAAACTCCGCTCGAACGCGACAGATGTTCGCAAATTCGTTGGCCGTTCGCCAACACTTCGTTATATACTTTATTTCCTATCTCTTTCTGAACCAGCTCTCGAATTGTTTTGTTTTGAATTTTTCAGCTATCGAGAAAAAAGGAGGGTCCTTTTTTTTTTTTTCGGTGACCGGTCTGACAGTATTTATTTTAACGGGCCTCGAGCCTCAAGTTGTTCCTGCCATTCGGTTAAGAATGGCATTCCGTGGAATAATGGGCCATTCACTTTGAAAGTTTCCGAAAGAATTATCCTCCCTCGAAGGAGGTAAAAGTTTCAGGCGTACGCGATATAAAGCACGACTCTCTATAAAGCTTTCAAAAAACTCTTTCGCGTGTGTGAATTTTTATGCATGCATTCCAATGAACCGCTCGTGGCGAGCTAAAAATCTATGGGAATTATGCATGAGTATTACCTATGACCGTATTTTCAAATTTTTTACTGCAATTTTTATTGAAACCGATCGAAACATCGTACGCGTTGCAGTTAATTGCTTAATACGACAACTATCCAGCTTCCGCGCTTTGATATCTTGGCGAATAAATTATACGTTGAAATTTAGGAAAATTTAATTTCGAATAAACGTTTTTATTTATTCAATAAGAAAAAAAAAATCTCGATCAACGTTAACATTTTTAATATTACGATTTATCACGTTTTATATCTTTTTGGTTTTTCATTTTGACGCGAATTTGATGAAATTTAATTTCAAAAAATTTTTTAGAACGAACGATTTTTATTTGTTGCCTTTTCAAAAAAAAATTTTAATCGAATCAAAAAATAAATAAAACCAAAAAATATTCCAAGAATTCGACGAATGAACATTTTTATTTGTTACCTTTTCGAAAAAAAATTTTAATCAAATCAAAAAATAAACAAATATATCACAATTTATAACATCTTTTTGGTTTTCGAAATTCGACGAAATTTAATTTCGTAGAATTGAACAAATAAAAATTGAAAAAAAATTCGATTATTTTCTAAAAAAAAAAAAAAAAAGAATAAATATCCGATAACTCTATATTCCTAATATTACGATATTCACAATTCCTCTTACTTTTCCTACAGCTTTCATTCCGACGGAACTCCTTACCTCTCGTGCAAAAATCTTTTCTCGCGCAGATTCTTTTTCGAAAGAAGCAGAAGCAGGCGGCGATGCACCGTTGAAAGATCGGACGGGCCACTTTAAAGGGGCCACCCAAGGAATAGGAGTGGTCCTAACAGTAGCTTCTTAGCCGAACACGATCCTCTTCATCTGTCAGCTTAACCACCTTTCATGTTTCATCTCCTTATAAGTAATACATCCGGGCTGAATGTAGCCGGTGAACGGTGCTAAGATCAGCGAATTATAAAAGGTGCCGTCTCTCCGCAAAAATTTCTTCGGAAAAACACGTGCCTGACAAAAGCGTGGCCATTTCTTTGGTTGACTGGCTCCGCCGAAGTTTTAATCATGGAAAGATGATAGTTGGAACGATATTTTTACGTGATATTTTTTATCAATGATTATTTATTTTAAAAAAAAGAAAAGTTCTTTTTCACGTTTAGATTGTTATCTATCATTATATGTAAACTTTCGAGAATATTTGAATAAAATTCGGGAATATTTTGTTTGGAAATTTTTACTTTATAATTACCGTTGTAAATAATCCGGTTGAATATTTAAGAAATTTTTAATGGCAATAAATTCTTTCGATCTAGATTTTCTTTTTTCTCCTATTCTTTCGAAAAATTTAAAAATAGAGACACTTATCAAAGTCTTTCCTTTGTTATTGTGATTCGTTCAAGAAATTTTTTTAAACGTTTATAACAAAAGTCTATCTATCATTTATTTTAAATTATACCTTTAATTCTCGTTTGGAAAATTTGTTATTTCACTTTATTACCCTTTGTAAGAGAATTCGAATATTTAACCCTTAACAATGCATTGAACAGGGCGAGCCGGGATCTCTCGAATGAAAATTAATTTCGCATGCATAATTAACGAGCGTGAAATTTCCGCGTTTAAAACGGTCTCAATCGGGACATAACGAGAAACATAAAAATATACCGGGTTACATTTTCCGTTGGTTAATTGGGTCGAAGTCGGCCAGAAGAGAACGACTTTTCCTAATTAGCGAATGAAACAAGCGGCTCGGTGAAAATGGCCTCGTTCTGGAAACATTTCCACCGATTGATTCGTAACACAGTGCACTCGTGAAAGATGTATGAAATTATTTGAAAATTGCTCGTTTGATTTACCATGAAGAATCGAGCATATGCAAAAGTCGATCAATTCCGTTTAAATTCATTTTTTTTTTTTTTAATTTTTGTCTTTGATTGATAATTAACTATTATTATTATTATATCCGATATTGAAATTGAAAAATTTCATAAAAGATGGATTAACGAGTTTCGAATCAATTACAAATTTTTAGGATTTATAGATGATGCACAACTTATGGGTTGAAGTCAATGATGATAATAATAAAGGAACTGTTAACCGAAATTCTATTTACTTACGAGAAAGAAATTATGATCGATTACAATCTCGTAACACGAGATTCATCGTGTAATAACGTTTAAAGAATTTATCCAGAATTTTATTCCCGCTTTACGAGAAGAGAATTATGATTGATTACAGTTCATATTATCATAATACGAATTCTACGAATCGATCTACTGACTCTACGGTATTATATCATATCACGTGTCCAATATAATTTGCAAGTTGAACAACATTACAACAAAATACAAAAAAAAAAAAGTGACATTTTTCATACCAATGCGTTTGATCAAACCTTTCACTTTCATCCTCCACTCTGTTTTCATCTAACATTTCTCGAACAAGTGTAAATTAACCTTTGATAACAGAGTTTACGGGCACAATTCCACGAAGAAAGAAAAAAAAGAAGAAAAAATTTTGTTATTTCGTTCACATTGGTACATTTCCGCTCCTCGATGCCTTTCGCTCGCGATGATTGCTTTGTCGAGGCAGAGCTTGCTCGATTTTTCACTCTCCATCTCTCTCTCTTTCTCTCTCCCTATATATATATATTTATCCTTCTCACACACGATCCATCCTTTTCTGCGTCTCTCCTAGTTTGTCTCGCACGCGCGATCCATCCTTTTCTCCGTCTTTCTTCCATAATTTCCTCCTCGTCCAACGAACAATCACTGTAGTATGCTTGGAAAGGAGGAAGCGAGTGGAGAGCCGGCCAGTGGACGGACAGACAGTGAACGTCTGGAAAATTGGAAGGCGGACCTCGTTCGATTTTCCGACTCGATCTGCTTCTCCCTGCTTCTCGTTTGCCCTCCCACGAACCGTTAATAGCTCTATTTGCGCCTATTTTTTTTTTCTTCTTCTTCCTTTTTTCGATCCAGGGAGAAAATCGATTATCCGGGAATGCAAAAGAAGAGACAAGCGATTCGAGAAGGAATTATCGCCTTTCGAAACGATGTTGTTTTATAGCCACGTAGGATCGATAATCTTTCGTCCAGATATCGTTTATCCTTAGCCGGCAATTGATCGGATTTTTGGCATTGTTAGTTTAAACGAGTTCTTTACGAGATTTATGAGACGCGGGAAAAAAGGAAATTTAGTTGGAATTTTTCTATGAATTTTTTAATTTTCAAAAGAATTTACGTCCAGTGATTTTATCGATATTATGTTAATTTTTATAGTGATTTATAAAAATATTGAATTTTAAGGGAAAATTAATTTGTTCGAACAATTTTATATACGTTAAATCCATCGATTCCAATCGTTTTAAAATTTCTGAATTTCAATAAAACGAAAATTCCAATACTCGATACACGTCGAATATGTTTAATTCGAAAGATCCTCCGTCTTAAATAATCTTCGAATGCTAATAATATCTTTCTACGCACATTCTCCTTTATACGCGCAAATATCCACGCTCTAGTAAACAAACCAATTCATCTGTAAATAAAAACGTCTGAAAAACGAAGAGAAAACCTGATAATAAAATATATAGAAAGCTAATGAAAAATCGAAAACCTCCTCTCCTCTAAAAAAAATATCACAATCAACAATTCCACGTTTTAGATCCTCGTCTCGAAAAGCAACGCAGAGAGCAACTTGAGTCTCGGTTAAAGCACATTGGACCGACTCCTCCGTACAATTACATAAGTTTTCCGCGACAACCGCGGAACCAGTCCCCTCGCTGTCGTGTCACGATATGATCTCGGCCGGTTCCGTCCGTGTCGTAACCACATCTCTTCCTCTCGGCCCTTTTGACCACCTTCTCTTCAAGGGCTCCCTGAAGACAATTGGCCGTGTCCGGCGAAATTACACGCGAAGACCGGCGGCCGCGGTTTCGACCGGTTCCCGGGGCTGCAAAAGATGGCGGTACCGTGTAGCACGTGTCACGTGAGACGTGTACTATCAATCACACGCGAGAAACGTGTTTCTCGGAAGCTTGTGGCGCATTCTCGTGTCCACCGCGAGAAGCTTGAAATTTTTCATACAGGCTGGCTTGCACGCGATATCGAAGAGAAATTGGCCGATTGCCAGTTTTTATAGTTTTATGGTATTACGGTACGTATGATGATTATTTGAGGTTATGTGTGTAAGTATTGGTATCGCGTCGAAGAATGCACTATTTTTATTATTATTATTATTATTATTATATGGAATTTTAAAGGAGTGGAAATATAGAAAAGTATACATAAGTGGATGCTGGAAAGTGCTTTATTGCCAGACAAAGTTAATGGAAGTTAATGTGGAAGTAGGAAAGGCGATATTGAACTTTTAAGAATAAGAAAGTGGAAATAAGATGAATTGTAATCGAGTTGTTGAACAATTAAATGAACGAATGCTTAATTTGATTTATTATTAATGTAAGTTGGATTAGAATAAATAAGTGACGAATATCGGACAATAAAACGTTGATATCAATAAATATGGAATAATGGTAGAATGATGAAAATTTTTTTCCTTGATTTGTAACATCTGTTCTTTTCTCACCGAGATACTTCGTCGTTCTTAAATATTAGTTTTCTCTCGAGAAATTCCATTCTTCTTTTTTAATAGTAATAATGTCTCTTATTTAAACGTTGTTTAAACATTTAAATGTCAAGTTGGTTTCATCATATCTTCTCGATCAAAACAACTATGTAACCAAGATTTCTATCGAAACATAGATGGAAATGTAATTTGTTTCTTGGAAAATGTTGCATCAAGGATTAAACAAAGTTACGCTATTATTTTATATATTTTCAAAGAAATGTCATGAAATGTTATGCTCGTTGCATCTTTTCAAATAAATAATCGCTGTCAAAATCGAGATCTGTATAAAAACAATATAGACGTTAAATTAAGCACCTCGGATTGATAAAAATTCTATATTTACACCTAACTTCATGTTAACTCTGAATTTCATAAAACCTTCTAAAGAAAACCTATCGAATTTGCATTATGAAATTTATTCAAATAATATTCGATATCAAATCTTGAAATTCTTCGGATTTCTTTCTCACACTCCCCATAAATCGACAAGGAATCTCGAAGTTGAAACAACTTGTCGGTAAAAAAAAAAAATTTTTTTTGCGCTCGATTCAATGTACAGGGAATATTTTACGATTCAATTTGCAAGCATTAAAATGTAAAGGAATTAAGTGGCTCTTAAGAAAAAGAGAGAGAAAGAGAAAGAGAAGGTTGGA
Source organism: Apis cerana (assembly GCF_029169275.1). Classification (NCBI taxonomy): domain Eukaryota; kingdom Metazoa; phylum Arthropoda; class Insecta; order Hymenoptera; family Apidae; genus Apis; species Apis cerana. Next base: position 11,709,404 of record NC_083857.1, read on the forward strand.
GGGTCTTGATGGTTTATTGAAGTCATTCCTCATCTTTATTGAAATTCTTCTTTGAAAAACACCGGTTAATATTTTTTAAAACGCAAAATAGCGAGCGATTTTACTTGCCACCGCTCGAATTGTTCCCACGATTTCGTATTTCCTTTGTTTGTTCGAGGGAAGTAATTTAATCGACGTATCAATTTATCGTATTATTATCGTCATTATTATTTTTAAATCACCTTTTTTGCCCGTGAATTTACTTGAAACTTGACATTTTATTAATATTCAAAAACTCGGATTAATTATCGAATAACGTTGATTAAAATTGCCATAACCATCTTTTACAAAGGTTTCCGTTTTATGTATATACACACTTTCTTAATTAACCTCTTGATTAATAGACGAAGAAAAACAAAAGCGATTAAGCTCTCGAGATAATTAAGATTCGATCCGGTAAATCACTTTCGCCCTCTTCCTTTAAAAATCACTCTCTAAAATCGACTCTTATCCCCCCTTTCGTTATTAATCTGATTCCCAATAAATAGTGAAACAACAAAACCCAAAACTTTCTTCGAAATTGAATCTCTTCTCCAACTCGAACCTCGTCATCGTACGAGATTTCATACAAGAAGAATAATCGTTTCCGATTTTTCCTACTCTACCATTATTCCTGGAAAAATGGAGGAGGAATTTCGACGAAATTTGGTTAAAAAAAAAGAACACTTCCCCGCGAAAATGTTCCACTGATCTGGTGGAAACGTGACCAGGAAACGGACGGGTCGATCAAAACGGGCGTAAAAAGCCAAACAGGGTGGCGGATATCATGGGGAAATAAAATCGGTTCCATTGTTCTCTCGGAACTTCTCTCGTTCCTTTGTCCTTTGAAAACTGCCACTCTGCTTTCCATACAACGCTTTTCCTTTTTTTTTTTTTTTTTCCACCGCGTTTACGACACCGCGACTTCGATCACTGCACCCCACCATCGGTAATTTTTATCGTATTCAAGCGATAAAACGCGCCCTCTTTCGTAAGGAACCACACCTCCGCCGCATCCGGATGTTCCTCCCCGTCACGTGATTGCATGCATAACGAGTTTTCCTCCCGGGACCTGGAGGAGGCGCTCTTGAATACTTGTAAAACGTATTCGTATCCGACGATTTCTCGCCCATCCCCCCTCCTCCCTTCTTTTTCCTAGCCACGATATGAATATATCGCGTGCAAGGAACGGCAACTCTTCGCCGTTTCGCGAAAAATAATCCCCGCCACTCAATTCCGTTCGTTATTCATCGTTGCATGACCGAGGAATTTTTATCGAATGTTCCGAACGATATGAATAGAAAATTTTCCATTCTTTAATTAAACTTAAAGATAAGATAAGATAAATTTAAGTTTCGAAATTAAAGCAAGTATGATAATAATAAAAATATAATATTTCGATTTTTTCGTTTAAGTGAATATATCTTTTAAACGAACGTAGCGCTAAAAATTTAGAAAAAATCGACGACGATCCGAATTTCGATGAAATTCAATCTCCTTTTGATTCTTTTCTTTTCTTTTCTTGCTCTCGGAATAGAAGAGAATATTTTCCCCGTGAAAAACTGATATTTCCTTAAGCATCATGGCAAAAATTTCAACTTTTTTTTTCAAAAAAAGAAAAAAAGAAAACAATAAGAAAACGAGAAGAATAGGGAGAAATAATTCGATCATGAGAGAAGGAAATTTCGGCGACAGGTTGTGCAATTGTAGCTCGACGAACCGGAGCATTTTCTATTCAACTTTTAACAGAGAGAAGGAGGAGGGGAACCCCTTTTTTGCTGTCGTAATCGGACAATTTTCTCTCTGTCCCGTTCCCTAACGTAACTCCTGGCTGCCTGTTATCGACACCTTTATTTCTTCCTTTCCTCCTCGACCATCCTCCTAAGTATCGCTCCACCTCAATTACCTCGACGCCTATTATACGGAAGGATTGATCAACCGGACGTTTTATTCCCGACGTAAAACTCTATCAATCGTCGGTCGATAGGTGAAGCTGTAACGCTTTCCATCCAGTTCTTCCATTTATCTTCGCCCCGATCGATGGCCGTGGTTATAACGTATGGATGGGTATCGATTTATCGGTATTATCGTCTTTAACCATCGACAATAAGAAGGGTAGAACCGTTTGAGGGAGCGGTTTTAATACCGTATCCTTTTTATCCTTGCGTTTCCGTTTTCGAAATATAAGCGTGTGTCATATCGTTTTTCGCAATGTAAAGAAAATAAGTTATAAATGGTTGTAATAAGATTGTAAGTCCCTTTTAAACGTACTCGAGGTATTCGTGATTCTTCTTTTTCCTCTCGTTCTGTTCTTGTTCTCGTTTTATTTCGTGGTGCAAACGAGTTCCTCGATCTTCGTTCGGTAAAGCGGATAAAAGAGATTCGCGGGGGAAATACGAGGAATCGAGAGTTGGTAATTGGTCGGATGGTGGCTATTACGATTTTTGAAATTTTTTCCCAAGGATAATTTTATAGCGGACGGAATTGTACATGCGTGTAACTAAGAATTATCACTCTATTTTTATGGGACGAGAGATAAGTTTCTGAATTTATCGGCGGTTGAAATTAATTTTTATCTTTTTTCGAGACGTGGACGTTAATTATTGGGAAATTATACGATCGATCCAAATTTTTTTTTCATCCTCTAAACGGTTCTCTTCGAACATGCAAAACTCAACATATCCATTGAACTATATATTGCTTAAGCAATATTTAACTATATTAATCTATGTTTTCACACGTTTAGGATATCCTGTATATACGCGGATGAAATCTGCCTTGGAATGATCAGAAATATCAAAAAAGTGGTTAAAGAGATTCGTAAATCGTTTAGCCAGCGGAGCAATATAAAGTGAATAGCGCGTAAAGCGCGACAACTCTGCTCTGCCCTCTGGAGACCTCTCGTGGAAGCTCTGATGGTAGATTTGACTCGTCCATATCGTAAAACGTTCGTGAAACTTCGTGTACTCTTAATATTTGTTTTTTGATCGAGAAATGAGTGTCTGGCTGGTGAACGGTAACTTCTTACTGCGATCGATGAAATGGTATTGGCTTAAAAAGGGAGCAAAGAAGAAGGACAAGGAAGTACAAGGTTGCATCTCGCGCATTATAGTCGTAATTCCCTGTAACCGACTTTGTACGTCGTCGACAGAAAAGCTTTCTAGTATTAAAAGGAAATAACGACGTTCTTTGAAGTCATTCTTATAGTTATTTTCATAGCGTGGCGCTCGTTTTCCTTTCGTTACCTCTGGAAACTTTTCGAACGTGATCGGAAATAGAGGTTATTAGTCACTTTTTGTTCTTTTTTTTTTTCGAACGAGTATTCGTTCGTTCGATCTTAATTGAATTTCAACAATATTCGTGTGTTTCAACGATATTTAGACGAAGTAAAAAATATATAATACAGTATATTAATTATTTCTTGGACATGGCATAACCTCTAACAATATTCAATCCAATCTATCGTGTAACGAATATAGATTGCAACGTTAATTATTTGCTCGCACTGTAAAATTAAATTTGAGTCTCCGAATTTACATCAAACAATTGCAATCACGTAAAAATAAATAAATAAACTCGTTCGTTTCAAAAAATGAGAGAAACCATGTTCTTGAAATATTCTTTCTTTCTTGTTCCATCCTGATATCTCAATCCAAATATAAAATAATTTCTGAAAATTCTTTTATTGTCTTTGCTCTCACGTGCAATTGTCCTATTGTCTCTGATCATAAATAAAACTCCTTGTGATCCATCTATCCGTACAATGGCACGGAGAGATTTACGATACCAACAATTATCGTTAAATCATCGTCTATCATTTAAAATATCAATCTCTTTAGACGATCAGATCAAAAATTATAAAAATTCAAGGAAAAAGAAAATAACTTGATCTTAATTTAAAACTTGTATCTGAACACTCGAGTAAACATACATTAATTCCAATATTTCCATATTTTTCCACCGTCAAACCCCGTGTTTCGATTGATTCTTGTTTCAATCGTGCTTTCCCGCTCTTATCAGCCTCGGCTAGTGCTTTTCCGCTCGAAACGGCGCCAATTCCGTTTGCAACGATTCACGTGCACCGTCCAATCGCGTTTCAATATGCCAGCTCCCATTTCGATCAGTCTTAATTCGCATTGTTGCACTCTGATCAGTTTCAACTTGCAACTATCGACCAGTTGGAACAGTTCATCCTCTTCCTCCATCGATTTTCTCACCTGTGAATCCAAACTCGTTGCGTGTATCGAAGATCTTCGATCGAGATGGTATTAATAAATATCTATACACAATAATCTCTCCATTGTTTTCTCGAATAAGTAATAGTAATTTTTCTAACGTTTATCGTTATATCATTAGAGCGTTGCCGTTTACGAGCGAATAAACAGCGGAACGAGATCGACAATGACTTCATACCTCATTGGATTCGAACGTTCACCGATCTAATTAAAGGAACGAACGAGGAAACGAGGGATTTTTATGAGAATCGTGGTTCTTCCCTCGATTTACACCGGTACCACGGCGCCGGAGTAATTTAGATTTAACGAAGAAAGGTCGAACGTACTTCTTCCGATGGGATAGCAAGACCTTATTTCGCCACCTGTTAATTTTACTTTTCTCGTCGTTGGGTTCGTTTGTAGAATCGTCGATTCTATCGAGATAATTATTCGATGAAAATTGTTCCATAAAATTGTTTTTCGAGAAAATTTTTAACGTCTGAGAATCTTCACGCCTCGATATTTCTCAATCTAGCTTGAAATAATTTAAAAATTTAAACGTAATTGTAATTAAAAAATTCGAGGAATTTTTTATAAATCAATTCCGAGTACAAAATTTCACAAAATGGGTTCACGAAAAATCAATTTTCAATCTTTGAAAATAGAATAATCTCGCACGAAAGAATTTAAAAAAAAGAGAGAGATAGAAAGAAAAGAAGAGGGAGAGATTTATTTCGTTTATTTCTTTTTTATCCTCTGTACGTCAGATGCCAGTGCAAGAATGCAAAGAATCGTAGAATCAGGGTGAAACTTCAACGACACTGTCGTTTAGAAAAAGTATAACAAAGTATAATACAAAGGAACGCAAAGGAATCGAACGAAAAGCTGTTCAATGAAAGTTCAATAACGTTGAAGAGGTTCGTGGCGACTGGTAGAGTTATTTTGCGCGGCTGTAATGGGCCACGATGGAAAACCAAGAATATAATGAGTTTACGTACACCGGTGAAAATAATGGTGACGACGGGTACGTGTACAGACTCGTTAAATTAAAACTTTCGCATCCCCCTTCCTCGTCACTCCTGCGCATACTGTAGACAAAGAAGATCGGGTCACAACGATGAACTTATGGTTTTCCCTTTTTCTTCTTCTTCTTCTTCTTCTTCTTTTATTTTATTTTATTTTATTTTGTTTGCTTTGTCCATTTTAAACTCGTCATAACGATGAACTTATGGTTCTTCCCTCTCTTTTCTCTTTTATTTTATTTTCCCCTTTGCTTCGTCCATTTTAAACTCGTAATAACGATGAACTTATTCCTTCTTTCTTCTTCTTCTTCTTCTTCTTCTTTTATTTTTATCGTTCTATGTTTGTTTGCTTCGTCCATAATATTAAATTCGTCAAAACAATGAACTCAAAACTGGTTTTTCTTCTTTTTCCCTCTTCTTCCTTTAATTTTATTTTATTTTATTTTAATTTTTTTTTTTCGTTCATCCATAATCGTCATAACGATGAACTTACAGTTTCTTTTCTCTTCCCTCTTCTCTTCTCTTGTTCTCGTAGTTTTCCTTCTCTCGTTTTTGTTTTATCTATTTTTCATATACATATAATTTCGATATGAAGGGAAGAAAATTGCTGACGCGGGAATTTCACGATTCATAAGATATTCGAGCGACCAATGATCGCTGAAAAGAGTCCCACTATTCGAGAAATTCCGAAAGGGAAGTCGGTATTGATTATATTCTCAAGAATGCGAGCGCTCGACGGACGGGGTCGTTAAACCCGATTTACATGACGCGACAGAAGAAACGGGAAAACGCGTGCACCTCTTTGGTGTTTCTCGATCCCAGATTTATCCGACCGGATACGAAACTAATTATTCGTGAAAAACAATAATATCGCCGTGGAATACTTTGTGTGTGTCAGAGAGAGAAATTAATTTTTAACCGAGATGATTTTAACGATGCAGCCAAGATTTTTTTCTTCCCAATTATAATTTTAATCATCGATCTTGAAATAAGTAGAAACAATCTATTTCTTATAACGTAAGATCTCTTTGCTTGAATATCGTTACGTTCATTATTTGTAAGCTATGACAAATGCGATTCGTGAGAATTTAATTTTGATCGATCGATCACATAAAACTAATCGAGAGAACGTATTAATTTTCTACTTATTAATTTCGTAATAATAGATTGGAAATTTATTGGATATCGAATCGAATACCAATACGGTGTTAAAAAAATAGAAAAATAAAAATTTTTTCATTTTTTCAAAATCTCGAATCTACAGGAAAGGGTTTTTTTTTCATTTAATTAGAAATTAATCAATACTACGAAATCTTTTGTGCAAACGATCAATAAAATTAAACAAGATATTCTAAATGTCAATTGACAATCCTAAAAACAAATTTAAATCAATTTTAATTCGAGTAATCAACGAGTGATCGAGGAAAAATCTTTTTTAAAATTTGTCTTCGACGATGGTATTTCATTAGATATTTATCCGATTTCAAATTCCAGAGAAATTGATATTTTAGCGCAGACCAAGCGCCACCACGCGTCACGTTTTAAAACGACACGTACGCGACCGTGGCGCCTTCGTCGGGTGGGCGTTTTTTACTCGTTAAAAGCATTTCGTGAAAACGCGTTTTCGATCGGGCTCGGCGACAATTTGCCCGTGGCGATTTGAATCAGGAACGCGTCGAAGAATTCGCCCGAACAGACGCCACCTCGTCCGTTTCGTTCTGCACCGGTTGATGCTTTTATCTCGCCAACGATTTGCCCCGTACTCGTTACTCTTTTCTCTCCATTTCACGCTGTCGAATTTCCGCCTGGCTTTAAGTCGTAAATAGCCCGCCGCAAATGAACATTCGGTTCCAAGTGAAATCGCATACCGCGTTATTTGCTTACGAGCAATTGAGAATCGGTGTTCGTGCTTTCGCGTGTATTCATCCACGATAAATTAACAAGGGACAGATTAAATATATTTTAGAGTTATTTACGATGCAAATATCATCTCCATCGTGATTCCCCGCTACGAGATACTTGAGATAACTCATTTGATCCTTGATTTATTTAGGATATTTATTATTTATTAAGGATATTTGGATCCTTAAAACGATCTTCAAACAACTTTGACCGCTACGATCTTCCCGTACGACTTTCGGCTAAATGATTTTGATCCTCGATCCGCCTTAAGCGGCTTTAACCGTTCGTCGAGTACTCTTCGAGCGATCTTTTTTATTATCCTCTTACCGTGATCTCGATCGTCTGAAATGATCTCGACCGGTTAATTTTATATCGATGATTTTTCTAAACCAATATTATTTTTCGAAGTAAAAACCTCCTTTACGAAGTTCTAGCGCGACGTTTCTTCACGGATCGTAATCGTAAATTCCTTGGGAGAAATATGGCGAGCAAAGAGGGTACTTTTACAGCGTTCCATTGCCCATCCAACCATCTTGAATGTAAATTCCGCGGATAGGGTGTAACGACTAAGCGCGTGAACAGGAATTACGCACGTACGTTATTACGTTCCGCCTGTAACGTATTCCAAACATGCACAGAATGCTCGATAATGTTCTCCTTATACAGTGCCACGCTTGTGAACCTAAGATTATTACACGTATTATCCCAACTTATATTACTTTATTTTAATTCTATCACACTCCTCCAACTTCTTTCTCTTCTAACTGTTTTCGTAAAGAAAAATAAGAAAAGGAAGCAAAGGGAGAATATATGAGAACAGAAAGAACTTATTTTTTTAAAATGCATTCATCGAGATCATTCTCCTTCGAATTAAAAAAACAAAAATTGCCAAGAAGAGAAGAGAAACGCGATTAGAGACCGAAGAGAAAGAAAGCCTGTTTCACGAGGTCCGATGTTCCTACACCATTCCTTTTCCCGCGCATCCTCCAATCGTCTGGAACAAATTTTCTCACGCTTAATTTTCCTCATTGGTAATTTAATCGATGCGGCCACCTCGTAACGGGCGGAATCAATCGCCTTACCGTGCGTAAGAGGCTTTCGCCACCCCTCCCTCTCGACCCCCTCCCCTTCCAACAAATGAGCCTGCATTCGAGAAACATCTCTTCTTCTTTAGAAACGTTCGAAAGGTGTTTCCAGGTTATTAAGCAGAAATCTATTAAGAGGAGCATGGTCGTCGAGGGAGAGAGATTATCGTACGATTTCGAGCGAAGATATATCGGGTGTCGAATAGACGTTGAAACGAGTGACGAGAGGAGTAAGTCGAATATATACATTTCCTTTCTTCGAGTCGTAGGTAGAAGTCGAAAGATGGTAATATCCGAACGTATGGGCGCGGCTTTCGAAGGAAAATGGAATGACCGGAGAGAATTTTATTTATAGTGATTGGGAATCGATGCGTGCTTTAACCGTGGAAACACGTATCGAAGAAATCTTTGCAGGTTTTATTCGAATCTTTCTGCTTTCGAATATCGACGAATACGAGGCGAGAATACTTTATAAAAGATCCGTAGAATAGTTTAGGAAAATATCAGACTTCCTCCCCGCCAATTTTTTCTAATCCTTTCCCCTTGTAATCTTCCTCTCTTCAGCGTTCCTCCTTAACAGGGGGACAATATTAGCGGCCAAACGGGTTAAATATTATAATGAACGCAATGATACGCAAACCCTTCCATTTCGCTTGTTACTCTTGATTGAACGCTCGACCTCGGATACCTCATCCTCCACGATTCAATCATATTCCGCTTCGTTCCCCTCGGATGGAAACGGCCAAGGAAAAAATGTCGAGCGCCGATCTTCACCCCTCCCTCCCTCCGATCTACGAATCCATCGATCCACCGAATAAAGTCCGGAACAAAGATCAACGAGGCTTCCCCTCCCCGTAGAGGGCAAGTCGCACGATATACACTCGCAGTCTATTTGCGACGCGAGAGAGTTTAAAGTGTCGCGCGGTTAAATCTGGGTTAACGATCGTTCCATAGTTCACCGTTCCGTGCCTCGAAACTCGAGAGAGAGAGAAAGAAAGAGAGGGAGAGGGGGAGAGAGAGGGAGAGACGGAATAGAATTCGATGAAAGAATGGGAGTGGAGGGTGAAGAAGGGTCTTTCGACCATAAGATTGCGCGTTTTCCGTTCGAAGGCAGGATTCGAGGAATCGATCGGTGTTTCTGGAGAAGGAGGGGGGCGTTACAAAGAGCGAAATGCCCCGCGAAAACGAATTCCCTGTCTTCTCTTACGAGGAGACGCAGAGTGGTATCAGCCGTTTATGGAATGGGATAGGTCCGGGGTTGGAATTAAAAACGACGAGATTCTCGAGATTCGAGCAGTTTTTAACGCCTTCCAAAGTTGTCCAAGGTCTCCCTCTCTCCGCGAGATAATTTCTTTCTTTTTAAGAACATTTTTTTTATAGTGGTAAAAGTTGAGATAAGTTGCGAAGATACTTTTAATCAATTTTCATGTTGATTAAAAGACTTTTTTTCGATCTCTTTTATGAGCAGTGTAAATTATTCATTGATGAATATCTCTTTTCTTTTTCATTTGGAAGGATTTTCTTCGAATAAAATGAAATTTCTCTCAATCTTTTCAGAGTGGTGGGATGTAAAAATGTGTCGGTTGTAAAAAAGATTTGTAAAATTAATAACGAAAATGCATGAATACATGAGTATATGTTATATAAAAAATTATAGAAAATCTAAGCTAAAATTTTGCAAAAAAGATAGAATTTTTTAATAGAAGCGTGAAACGTTAAGAATCACTCCTTATTTACGCGTATTCATCGTATTTTTATGAATAAAATTAAAAACACGAAGTCTAAATAGAAACTTGTTTACGTTACGTTATGTATTACGCGCATTTTGCGTATCTTCAAATTTCCCAATGAATGTGCAAAATTTGCGATAAAGTTATTCGCAATTTTACTTGGCAAATATAAACATGCAATCATTCTATAATCACGAATAAGAGGAGGATAAATTACGTTTGACAAATTGGACGATGTAGGGAAAACAAACTGGTTGGTGTTTTCGATCTACTTTGCTTCGAAAGTTTTTCTTCGCTCCAGTTTCCAACTCGTGGTATTTATTCTTGCTTCCTTGATGATATTTTTTTTTTTTTTTTAGTTCAGGTATCAGACCGTTCTCGGTAAAATTGTAAAAGTTCAAAGTTGTATTACTGGTCGAGTATCGAGCGATAACATTAACTTTGCAGAAGTTGGCAATGTAATCCTCTCTAGGATTATCACGAGCACAATGCTTATATGCATGCAATGTGCTCCATAGAACGTGTGAATATTTAAAATTACCTCCCTTCTCGAAATTCCTTTAAAAATAATTCAATTTCACTTCATTCGATAAAATCATCGTTCTTCGAAACATGACAAATTTCCTCCGTTTAATTAAATATTAAATGTTAAATATTTTTCAAATTTACATAGAATATCCAAATATTCTTCGACCCATTATTTCCATACTATTCTCTTCTGAAAACAAAATTACCAAATACGATTCCTCCACATAACTCGCGCCAACTTATTATTTCAAATTCGTATTCTATCGATAAAATATCCAAACTTGTTCGACCCATTTTTATAACTTACTTTACTTTACTTTATATCGATCTATTATATTCAAAAAAAAAAAATTCTTCCCTTGTCTTGAGATCCAATTCGACCGGCTAGCAACCGCTTCGAGTGCTATCACGATTCGCAAAGCAACTCGTTTTTATCTCATCCGAATCAACTAAAGAAGTTATCGATCGCGGAATTATTAAATTATTTGCCACGCTTCACGCTCGATCCCGTGTTATACTCATTCCGGATCGTGGATCGTGATCTCGATTTTGTCACACTTTAATCGTGGATCGAACGTGGCGTAACGGTCGAGCAGCGCGAATGGTTTACGACACGGTCGTCGAATTCGTGCGGCGGCTCGTTAGAAACGCGTCAAATTGGTCGAAACGAATCCTGATATTCCTCTTCGCGTGTGTTTTCCTTTTAACGATGCTGAGATCGTATCCTTTCGAAAGGACGAAGATGTTTTTTTTCTTTAAATAGAATTTATTTACAAAATAAAAAAAGAAGAAATGACGGAATATGTTTCGAGAGGATAGGCTGATAAAAAAGATGTTTTAACGAAATGTTTTTAACATTTTATATTTATATGCGTACGCATGTAATGCTTTCTCTTGATAGCAGTAAAATATCTTTCGAGAGATTGAGATATAAAAAAAAAGATATTTCCATAAAATGTGTTGTATACAATAATAATGCTATGATATTGTAATAATATTTGTATATGTAAATGCTTTCTCCGAACAATGATGGAATATCTTTTAAGAGAATGAAGGAAATATAAAAAATATTTTTATAAAATATTTCTAACGTTTTTATAAACTGTTGCTCGACAATAAGTGAAATTATAAAAAAAAAAATAATTGTATAAAAATTGAATAAATAAATAAAATAAATGGCGTGACTGAAGATTTCTTTAAATTGAATCATAGAATTTTTAATCTTTATCTTATTTCAATTATATATATTTATATATTATGTTATAAAAAAGGTATTAAGTTATTTAAAAAAAATTTGTATAACATTTATATAAATCAATTAGATATATTAGATTTGATATCATTTACTAATACTTTCACACGTCTATAAAAATTTAAACAACGAAAATAAAATAACTATAATAAGTATGACAAAGAAATTTTTTCATTAAAAAACAATACTGTGATATTTTTCGATAGTTGCGTTTCAAAGGAAACAGTCTGTATACACGAATATCGATTGACTGTTGGATAAAATCGAGATTTGATCCAAAAATACTTCACTGTTATTCCAACAAGTCGTTTTATAACCGGTAAATTTAATGGTCGTAAAACTACACGCGTGTTTCGCGACGACTATGGCTGAATATGGATGATACAATTATTGATAATGGTAATTGTTTCCTGTTGTCCGTCGCGTAAAATCGTCTCCGTAAGTTTTAACGATGGAAAGAAGAGTGCTGAACGGATGAGAATGTCGCGAATATCTTCTCTTGGAATGGAAATTAAAATTTTTCTCATTCAATTCCAGTTGAATTTCTTGCAAGGAAACGAATAAAAACTATTTAGCGATAAAAATTTTAAAGATTTCTTTTTCTACCTCCTTCTTAGAGTCAGTATAGATTGGTGATTTTTCAAAAAAAAATCTTGAAAGAAAAAAAGAAATTTAAAAGATTTTAATATTACTTTAATATTTAAATTTTAATATTTCAAATTTTTAATTATTAAAAGAAAAAACGTTTGAAGTCTACAATACTGGATATTGACGGTATACATTTGTATTCATTAAGTAATAATTGCCTGATGATGTCATTAACAGTGAGTAATAAGAAAAATATAGAAAGTTCGAATGAATATTAATTCGTAAGTGTAGAATGCAATGAATATTTATTTCCATTCCATTGAATTTTCCTTTGCATAAAGTTACTACGGATATTCTTAGAAGCAACGTCGTGTATATCTCATCACATTCGCCCATTCAATCAAAACATTCATGATTCGCATTCCACAACACGCCCAATACTATATTAGAATATTAATCATAGTAGAATCGGAACATAAATATCCTCCGATGTCAGGATCAGATTATGGGAACTGCAAAATCGTATCTAGCGCATTCATCTTTGAAACGTGGTATTTGACATAATACTCTGTATAATACGCCGGTGATTGGCATAGTTATATTAATTGGTTACGATTTCAATCGCCATTAGCTTTCTAAATGGACAATGATGTGAAACGGTTGGGAACTCGAAGAGGTTAATTCGTCTGATCGAAGTGATTTATTGTTTATTGCTGGCAAATCGAATTGCTGGTCGAGATTCAAACTCTCCTATCTGTCATTTGCCGGCCGAGTGCTTCAATCGATTAAACTCCTCACAAATCGGCCACAAATCCTTTTTTCCTCGTTCATATTGACAACGATTATCTGTAAGCCAGCTTAATAATTCCGACCTAACGATTCGTGATAACAGGTAGATGAATTTCAAATAAACGTAAACTATGACTGAGAATATTTATGGATTTATGCAAAATTGGAATATACAAAAGTTTATTGCAAAAAAAAAAGAACGCGAAATAAAGTACGATGAAGTATATGACACATGAGAAGAATGAGGCAAATTTTTATTTAATCTTAATTTCTTTAGTCGTGTTCATACGAATTTTATTTTGTATAAAAATTCGCAATGATTAATTATTTAGAGAAATGTGAAAAAAAAATTTGATATCCATAAAATTAAATACCAATCACACGTATACCGTTAAAATTTTACATAGTTGATCGTTTTACTTTCTACGTTAATTAATTCAGTTACCAACTTCTATAAATCCATTAGGATTTCTAATAGGATATCCATGTTTCGCATTTGATGTGATTACACGCACATACGATATCTATTTCGCATTAATGCAACACAATATTTCAAGTTTGGATAGTAAAAAAATTCTCGCATTTTAATAGTATATATAAATATTAAAATACTAAAATATCCGTCCACGAATAAAACGAGATTACTACGCTCGCTTAAAGTGGTAAATAAAGAGTAAATCTCGAATTGAATTATGGAAAATCTAGTTTATCGCGTGTTTTATCGTGCATAATAATCGCGAATGGTAGTGGAGGTTGGCCCGCGTTTTAACCCGTAAATTAATTTTGCAACAACCCTATCGACGTTCCTGTAATTGCAAATGTCAACTTCGTCCCGATGCATTCCGCGGCATCCAGCGAATAAATCGACGCGTACCAACCGCCGCAAATTCGCAACTTTCGAATAATCAATGTTAGATCGAGTTTCAAACTCGAATCGAGACGAGTGCACGTAATTTCCAAGTTGCCCGACCTATTTCGATCCGTGGAATGATGATTCTAATGATTGTGACCGACAACCGGATCAGATCTCGAATAACTCGATAATTTGCTTTATTATTTAATCCAATAGTCGAGGAGAGTCGAGCGAAAATAGGGAGAAGAATCCGTCCTCGCAAAAGCTAAATCTCTCTTGGATTTGGAAGATTTGGAAATGGGAATTGAGATTCTGACTTTGCTTCGAGATATTCTACGTAAGAAAATTGTATTCTATAAAAAAATCTTTCTGACTTTATCTTTCCTTCCAATTTTCTTAAAGCATGTCGAAAGTTTTGTGAAATATATTCAGATACAGATAGAAATGGGAAACTTGGTAAATTTTGAAGATTTTTCGAAATATTTTTTGAAATTTCAAAGTTATTTGACTCAATTGTTGATCAGATCACTGTTATATATTTTTCTCGACGAATTTTCCTTTTTCCGAATTTTCTTTAGATATATTAAATTATATTTAGTATTAGATATATAAATTCTATTCTTCTTTTCAAAAATCCATCACATCAATTAAAGATTAATATTATCAAATCGACGATTAAGAAAACTAGCGTATTGTCCAAAATTAAATTTTCTCATCCAAATAATTATAATTGTAATCCATTATATCCTCGAATGTACAATCGAAACGAAATCATTTCGCTTTCAACTTTTTCCGTTAGCTACCTTCTCTGTCTTATTCATTTACTCTCTATTTCTGTTGCTTTTCTTGCAACAGAAGGCAACGTTCCTCCTTTCCTCCCTCCCAATCCCGAAAAAAATTAAATTTGTAATGTTATTTAAATGAAAAACTAAGGCATGAAAAGCGAATATTGCTTAGCTTGGTATTTACCACTCTTCCTCCTTGTACAAATTACGTTCACGGATAGCGAATTTAATTTATTCTTTCCTTTTCCATCGGTCGCCATTAAACGTACAGCATGTGTCTACATTCTGAACTTGTCACGATTGAACGAGCAACGAAAACATATAATGCGTGTTCCTTGGTTACGCGATCGTGCAGGGTATATTCTTTGTACACGATTAATCGCAATTTAAATTCTTGAAATTTGATATGATGAATTTTTGAAAATTTTTAGCTATAATAAATTTCGTTCACGATAATCTTTAATTTTGATAAAGAAAAAGTTTTGAATCAATCGCTGTTCGAAATATTATGACAATGCTTTGAATATTGTAGAATACGTTGTGTGCAAATAGTTCTATTCTCGACTATTGAAATTTTTTCTTTTTTAAATATTTCCTAGACCACATAATAGAATAAATTAAATATCATTACCTCAAATCACTCGTTCTTTTTCTATTTTCTATTTTCTATCTTCTGCACAAGAAAATTTAACATAAAATCACAATTCTACATGAAACGCGAACACGAACAACGTGCACATCCCACTGAACTGAATTCGCCTACGATAATTAATCGATATCGCAAAATTACGAGTTCGATATCGATACACTCATATTACGTGCACAGTACGCGTAACAAATAAGATTGAATCGAAACATTCGAAAGATCAGGATTAATGAAGATGCTGGTCGCAAAATCCGAAGGCACAATTTACCGGCAGAACAAATCAGGGATAATCTTGATTACCATCTACATCTGCTCTCGTAATGCAACATCTTGGATTGCTAATTAATCGAAATCCCCTTCTCTACCGTCTCTCTCTTCGCCATCTTTCGGCCACCTTCGCGCTTATTCGTTCCTGATCGTTGCTCGCCAAGTATCGGATATGTTATCTTTTACGTTAATACCGTAATAAACCAAACGAGCGTTCATTGGACGGTGTAAAAACCCGTAAGGCAATGGAATCTCACAAAAACGATCGAAGAACATCGCGGAACACCGTGTGCAGGATGTGTTAACACAAGGAATGCGGTCCAATTTTTGCTCTAGCCGCGCGGGTGCTAGTCGCTGGCAAGCCGCCATGTACGTGCACGTCATTTCATATTGGCTCCTTGTTGCCTGACTATCTTGCAAGGTAATACTGAATCCTTCCTTATCTTTCGTAACCTGTATTTTTCTTATTCGCTCTTCTTTCGCCTCCTTTTTTTCCTTTTCCCTTCTTATTACTGTCGTTGAACATGTTTCTATTCACCTCGTGTCCCACGGAAATATCGAAAAGGTGAAAATGTTTCGCGATAACGTGGCGATTTTTAAATATTTTGGTATGGAAACCACGTTTGCCCGTGATTGGAGGTAGTTTAGTTTTATTTTGATTGGTGATGAAAGATCAAATTGATTTTTCAGCTTTTTTCGAGATAAAAGAGATAAAATGTAACAGTGAATTAGGTTAGGTTAAGCTAGAACTGAGAATCTAAATCGATTCGAATATTTTTTTATATTTTGATCGAAATGATAGTTTTCTATTCTATTCTAAGTGAAATTAGATATATAATTCGTTTTTCTATTCGATTTATTAAAGTATTTATTTAAAGGAAATTTTATTTAAATTGCAAAATCTTTTGTAAAATTCGAAATTAATTTCTATAATCCAAATATAATTGTAATCAATTCTATCTTAAGATTTGTGCCATTTGCTTTTCTTTACTTTTTTAATATGTTTATTATCTTTTATTCTAATGAAAATATTTTCTTATTTCAGGTAACATCAAGACAAAGGCCGTGCTCGACGTGGAATCGAAGAGAGGATACTGGTTAACGGTATACGCGCAGGATCACGGTGTAGTTCCTTTGAGTTCCAGTTTACAGGTTTGTATCAAGAAGATAAATTACATATATAATGTATTATATTATTCAGAAAAATATTACGCGTTTCGTAAGTTTTGTTAAGATATTGCGAGCAATAAAAATACAAACAAATGATCTGTGTTATGTTAATAAAAGTTAGCATTTTTAGGAAACTCTTATATAAAAGTAAATAACTGAAAATGGTTTTTCAGATGTTATTGTCATTGTGTACGTTTGCAATGTTTATGAGTTTAGTTGGACTTGTTAATTTCTTGTTCAATAGAATGCAATTAAAGGAGCAATTTAATGTTACATGAGAAAAAATAGAGTGAAAAAAGTAGCTTTCTATATTATTAAGAATAAAATAACAGAAAATTGATGCTGTTAAAATAAATAGATGTATAAAATTAATTATTACTATATTAATAAATATATTTTTTTATAACAGAAATTCAGCAACGTTCAAAGGAAATAATAATATTTATTCAAATTTTTTATATCTTTAAAATATTATATCAGATGTACAGTAGAACTTTGAACAGAAATATTGAACAGAATATTACTTTCACTAATTATAATAAATATCAAATCTATTATTATTAAAAAATTATTCATATAAGTTTTAATATAATCATTTAATGTAATTTAATAAATTTCACAAGTTTGTTATTTATCCTTTGATAGTCGTTTTAAAATTTCACGATGCAGTAGGAGAACCGCACTTCGTTAGAAAATTACTGCTGTATGATATAGTGTATATTGGGTCATAAACACTCCTGTCAAAGTTTTGTCATTATATTGGAAAAATATCAACCACTTATTTTGCACTTCCTATTTATATAAGCTCTTAACGGAACCGATGGTGAATTGAGAAACCAATTTTCTCTATCCTACCACTATGTTAGTCCTAGGAAAATTTTTTTGTATCACTTATCTCTTGCCACTATGTTGCCAATATACCTAACAGTATTGGGAAAAGGCTTTCCATTAATCAGGAAAAGAAACGATTAATTTATAACACTCTTATAATTACATGGACCGATGAAAGTTTCACTGAATAATTTAAGCATGAACGTTAAAATTTCATCGTGTACATTAAAATTCTATAATCGATATTGCATTTTTTTATTCTATCAATGATCATGTAGAAAGTTATCGAGATAAGGAAATGAGAATTTACTAATGATACGTTATTAATGATGCATTATATGAAATGGGATTATTAACAAACTATACAAAAATATATTCAATGATATTCACTTCCAATTGCTTGTAGCAATTCTAGAAAATTAAATACACAGGATGTGATATGTACTAATTACTATAATTTAAGCTTCAAATATTCCTGCTCTTTCCGCTTGATTTCACGTTAAAATCAATTTCAATATTTATGACTTTTTCGTTAAGTAAAATTTATTTTTATTCGCTTGTTAACTTGTACATACATTCTCAATAAAAATCTACGTCGTAATAAAATTTCATATCAGAAAACAAATAGACTCAAAATAATTTCATGAAAATTTATCGAAAAGCAAGTTCCTAAGAAATTAAAAATTTTTTCTCTAAATATATGCTCAAATTTCAAAGTACTACATTGTACATTAAATATCTCTCTTGCCAGTGAATTCAAAAACAGTACTGCCATCTTGTTGAATGATTACAATGATACATTCATATTTACAAATCTCACAAATACAATTATCTTTATCGATCAATCGATGACAGAATAAAATTTCTTTGTCGACAAATCATAAATGTTACAAAAGCAAATAATAAAAACTAGGTTATCCATCTATACCACCGCTATAGTTAGATGGCAGCACTGGTTTCGATTCCACTTACCAGAGAATCTCCCTATACAAAAGATCCTATAAACGAGCAAATTGCACGGCCAAACGCCAAATTTTTTTGCATTATTTGGCAAAGAAGCAATCGCGGATACGATATCCACGTCTCGTAAATAATCGGCAGCCGGTTTTCGTGCAGGTGTACGTGGAGGTGCTCGACAAGAACGACAACACACCATTGACCGAGGTTCCGGTCTATTATCCATCGGTCCTCGAGAACTCACCGGCAGGCGTGAGCGTTCTTCAGATACGGGCGTTCGATCGCGACGTCTCGCCTCAACGATTCACCTTCTCCATCACGAGCGGCAATCCGGAGGGTTATTTTCTCATCAATTCCACCACGGGTAAGTTCCACATGGTCACTGGGAGGAGAGAGAGAAAGAGAGCCAATATCTCGGAGCCGTGGAATCGAAATAGATTGGCTACACGGTCTCCGATTGTAACGAGATCAATTTGGCCACCCTCCATGAACAAGGTTTTTAATGGCGACGATTCGAAAATAAGTTTTCGAATAGGAGTACAGGCTTCCTTAAATTCCAATTGAGAAAGTGGATTTCGTTTAAGGTGCGGAGAGCATTGTCAGTGGTAATCGAAGGATGGGAGATGTTGGAATTGAACATTTAGAATTGAAAAATAATGTGTTATTTGGATCAATGATGAATTGAATTGAAGGTTAAGCATATTTTCAGTAGAGATAAGTGTATAGAATAAATAACTCTGCAGTGTTGACAAAATAAAAAAGATGATATAGATTAAAGATAAATAATTTCTATTTTAAAGAAAAAGAAATCCTAATAAATCTTTCAATCATAGATCTAAGCATAATAGGTGATAGTTTTGCCCTCAGTCTAGTTAATAACACAGAGATTGACAGAACTTTTAACAATTTTTTAGGATAAATTAAGAAGATAGGAATTAGTTGAATGAATGAATTGACATCAGGCCACATTGAACTGTCTTTATTATCATTTTCAATCTAATAAAATTCCTATCTGCAATTCTGTGTTAACATAGATTCCTTCTTCTTTGAACTATTAATTCATTCAAAACTATTTACAATTCGTGCAATTATTATTACAACATGGATAGAATTTTCTTTCAAAATCGAAAAGAGAAAAGTATTTAAATTTAAAATATAAATAGAAATAAATTTACACACGCATATAAAATTATTTACCTCTCAAAAACAATTATCTCTGCAGAAAGCGAAAGTGGAATTATTAAATTATATTATTAAATGGAGAAATCGTTTGCACATCTCATTAACGCATACATATTCACTAGATATAATAAAATTTTCTTAAAATCAAAGAAAAGAAAATTTTATATAAATTTAAAAACAACATAAATTTAAACCCTCGATATTAATCGTTCCAAAAATATAAACCCACTTTCTCTCTCCTCTCCGATCAATTTCGTCGATAATTAATAAAACCCGTGCGAAACAGAACCAGAAGCGGAGGAATCATCGTTTCCGTCATTGTTTCACTCGCGTTAATAAAATATACAAATTCAGGATCGAATCTCCCGTCACATTCATTTATTCATCCGCCCCTGGCGGAAGTCTCGCGTCAGCCCGCGAAATTACGAAACGATGAAAAATCAGGAACTCGTTATCGAGAAAGAGAGATGGAAAGAAATCCGATTATCGCGACACGGTTATATTAGAGGCGCGGAGGAGAGAGGGGAATTGGAGGGGAGAGAGAAAGAGAGAGAGAGAGAGAGGATATTGCGCGTAAATAGGCACGCGTACGGCGAGAGACGAGCGAGAATCAATTTTAATGCGGGACAATTTGCGATACAAATTCGATCCGACCCTTGGTGAATAATCTTGGCGGGCCGATTAAATCAGACTTTCAAATGAGAGTCGATGGTAGGGGTGAAATTGGACTTTTAATTTGGAACTCGGGCTACAAGTGGCCCGAAGACGGTTATTGTCGGTCTTCGTTAAGTCGAATCTTCTAATTCACCGTTAAGAGATATGGAAATATCGAGTCCAGCCGAATAAATCTTGTTTATTGGGATGTTATTGGAAGGGTTCTTCTCGGTTACCTTAAGCGTTAATAACGGCGCGTTCAGCAGTTGATAATTCGCCGTGTCCGAATTTAGTTTATTCCATCTGTGGTTATCATATTTATGATGTTTAATTAAAAGGAAGGAGGGGAGGAATAGGAAGTTTGAATTTATATGAACCTGTTGGGGAAGAATCCATGAGAAATTTACTAAACACTTTCTATATAAAATACGCAATAATATATCGAATATTATTAATCTAGAAACAATTTTACAAGCTTGATAAGTGATACTCAATGAATTAATCTTTTTTATTTATTTTGTATTCTAGATACAATGTATATTTCTAATTATAATCGTATAAATGGAATGTCCAATTGTAGATTTTGTGTCCTATTCTAGACTTTCTTTCTTAATAGTAAATTTTATATTGAATGTAATAAAATAAAAATATTATTGGTCGAGGAGAACTTTGTTATGATCCAGTTATATTAATAATCGTTCCATATATCAAATGAACTTTCAACATTTTGATAAAGATTGCAAGTTAAAATTGAGATTATAAATTGTAAATATACATATGATTAGTATATTTTTCTAAAAGATATTAAATATAGAGAGGAGATAGATTTGAGCGTATCGATTTTTATTACGTAATTATGTAACTGTTTGACGGTTAATTATTCCCATTCCAATCGTTAATTATAAATGACAACATCGAAGGTATTCTGATCGCGATCGTACATCCAATTAATTTTCCAATTATCATGTAATATTTCATAATTGGTAATTATGAACATCGTTACATAGGATCATGGAAAAAAAATTGTGTTTAACACAGATAAAAAATGAAACTTAATTCGAATCTAATTCTTCTACAAAATCATCAATTTTTCGTTCGATTTAAAATATAAATTACCTTAACAACATCCGCCGTTATACGTATATGTACATTACAAAAAATAATTAAACAATTTATTCACATTTCCTTTTATATTTTCCATACTGTATAAAATTAATATAAACGCGTTCATCGCGTTAATTATTGAAATACGTGAACAGATTTGCGTAAATTCCAAAAAAGAAACAACAAAATATTCGCAAAATATGATAGAAAAGAGAAATAGAAATTAAAAAAAAACAAGTCCCGCCAAAAAATGAAAAATCAGCGAATCGTTTCGCCCTTTTCTCTCCCATCCCAATTTCCTCCACGCGGGGATCTCTCATCGCCTGATTACAAAACAGGCGTGCGCGGAACGAAAAACTCTCTCCGCAATCGGAATTACACACCGTCCATTCATCCCTGTGTGTGCTTACTCTTCTTACTTTGCCCGAGAAGTTTCGTAAGCGGTCATTTATGCCCCCCCTCCCCCTCCTCTCCCCGCCAGCCGTCGCAAAGATCGATGGGAGGCGGCGCGGAAAATTGCTTACATCGGTAGAAGACGGCTTGTAATTAAAAAGTCGGCCGCCCCGCTGATTCGTATTCATCGGTCTTTCCGTGCCTTGGCGAAGAACTTCTCCATCTCGGGGGGGGGAGAAGGGTTGGTTGATCGTCGGTCGAGAAATTGCTAGGAGAAATTTCCCCTATTTTCCTCCTCCACCTCCCACCGATAAGGAAAGAAAAATGTGTGCGCGGCGATGGAAAACTGGAAACGAAAAAGCGCGATCAAAGATTTCGATGCTCGTGGGAGCGGAAATGCCGGTCAATGAGAGAGTATCTCGTCGAGTGTCGATGGGTTGTGGAACGATCCAAATCCCAATCCAGATTTCTTGGTTTCTTGGTTTTGGTTTACTTTTTTTTGTCATCTGTTTGTGTGTTTGTTCACTCGAGAGTATGATATAGGTATCCATTCTTCTTTTATATATTTTTTACTTTTTCATGTAGAAGATTTTTGATTAAATATGGCTCTCCTGATTTTGTTTTTGTGAAATTTGTTCGAATGAATAAGGAATAAAAGAAAGTCAGATAGATTTTCTTCCATCATATATTGATTTTTTAATGTAATAATGTTATATTTAATTTTGTTATTAGACAAAAAAGTTGCATGTTTCTTTTTATTGAAAAAATTGCACTGAGCTTCTTGTTCTCGAAGAGAAAGTAATACGTTGTGATATTAAGGAGAGATGGAATGGAATATTGGAAAATTTCATAAAAAATTTAGACCAGGCAAGTAGTTGATGGAATATACGAAAATCAAAGAAATCGAGATATAAATTAAAAAAAAAAGCATCTATCTAAACTAGATCTCCAACGATCGTTCCTCGACATCTTCATCATCGTTTCAATCTCGATTTCTCGTAAATAAAGATCGTATAACTCGGGATCCGCTTCACGCATCGAGTTATCCACCTAGCAAAAAAACGTGCTCTACTCTTCTCGTACTCTACTTTAATCCCAGTCAAGGAACAATCTCTTGGAATCGTTGGTACGTGCATCGAGACACGCGATATAGAGAAAGTACAAGAAACTTCGTAAATCACGAGGCGGCGATTTATTTCCGAGCCATTCGGTCAACCGAAACGAGATTCAACGTAAAACAAAAGCGAGAACGATGAACCGAGTGATTTTATAGCAAAGATACACATCGCAAAAAGATACGATATTTTTTAAACGAAAAGAAACGAATAAAAGGCAAAAAAATCTTTGGCAATGAAAAGAAAATAGCCACAAAATTTTTATTCTTCCTATCGAAGAAGTTAAAAACTAAATATTCGTAGTTACTTTTCGCAATAATGATCTATATTCATTAGTGACAATAATATATATCTTCCACACATCTTGTACAAATATCGTAATGTTATCTCTACTCTAATTATACGTTTTATCATTTTTTAATAATTTTACAATCGTTACGATACTTTGGTCGCCATATGTTTACAATAACAGTGTTAATAACGATCTTCTGTTCAAAAGTCACGCGCACCACGAGACCAAAACAGAGCGTATACACGCAGCAGAACGTAAACAAAAGCGGTTAAGTGAAATACGATCCCGCTCGAGTCGGTTCTTTTCCTCTAAGCTGTTCATCCGTTGGATCGTCTGTGACAAAGCGTAATAATCTGGGGTAAATACTCAGGAGTCGCGTAAAACGTTGCGTGGATACGGAATGGAAGCATTCACGATAAACCGATTTCCAAGTCCCAACCGGGGAATTCGATGCGTCGAACATGGTGGATCGAATGGGTATAGGGCTGAAAGCTAAGCGCTTTTGGGCTTCCGCGGTTTAACCCGGGATATATCCGCGGGATCATCGGAAATGAATTTCGATCTTGGCCGGGATTGACAGTTGTACGGGTTGCCGAGTGACGAATTAATGGAATTCTCTGACGCTTGGATCTTGATGGAATAAGGAAGGAAGGAGAGGGGGAAAGAGAGAAGTAGATCATTGGGATTTGTGCATCTCTTAACTCTTTTAATAGCGATAACGATGGAACGAGATTTATTGGTAGATGATATTTTTATTGTAGTATGATTGTATTAATTGATATTGAAAGAGATGTTATTAGACTATATATTTGGGATATTTGTGCGAATTAAAATTATGAATGAAATGATATAATTGGAATTGAAATAAAAATGTGTTTCAACCATCGAATATCATCAATATATCATTAATATAAATAAGTAAATTCGTTTTTAATCAATGTTGCCTCGCTTGAATAATTTTTTTTAATGCTTCTAAGATAACCAATATTTTATAACAAACAATGCATAATTGAGATTGTAATTAAATTTACCCAACTATCTTCTTTAAAATAATAATCAGCTATGATTTCCATAAATATCTACACGAAATATATTTTATATGTACATATATATATATACATCTAATAAGAATATAAACAAAATCGTATTATAAATTTATTGAAATATTTTTTTATCAATATTTTTCTTTTATCAATTTATCTGATCGCAGGATATGCAGTTTGAAAATGATCGAAAGTGAAACGATCAACTACTTCGTGAGAATGATCAAGAATCGCATGTCAGAAACACTTATCGGCATCTCGAAATGCTCACGAATTGACGCGTGTAATTTTGCTCGGTCGGTGAATACGCAGATTTAGAAACGAGCCGAGGAGATTCGAAATAAATCCCGTAGAGATGATCACGGTAACTACAAGGATCGTGCGTAGTGAAACGTATATGTGATTGCTGTCTGTGAATCCCTGGCTATTTTCCAAGATACGGGCGTATGTTTTCACGTGTAAGTACTTTCTCCGTCTCGTGGACGCAAAATTGATCGCCACGATTAGGAAGATTCGCATGCACGTGTGTATAGCATAATCGGCAATTCAGGAACCGATACGAGTTTTATGGGAATCGGAAAATGCGAGATGAATTCTTGATCGCATGAATTATCGATGAGAGAAAGGAAAGTCGATCCGAAGCGATAGTTTCCAGTTTGAGGAATAGTGTGCGTTACGATACGTCACAAAGAATTATCTGATCGTTAATGAGTATGGAATATTGAGTGATAAGACATAATTAGAATTTATAATTTGATCAATCATTTTTTTAATATGAAATGGAAAAGTTTTTATTTCGTTTCAAATTAATATTATTATGGAATTCTGAAATTTATATATATATATATATAATTAAATAATTAAATTTATGATAAAATTCGTTAATTATAACTGATTGGACAGAGTGAAATAAACATATGTGGTATTATCTTTAAGAAATTGATTTATAAATTGAAATACAGATCAATTTTTCAACAAAATGTTATTTCTGCATAAATCGCTTCGTTATCACGTTATAAATTACACATCATGATTGCAGTCATAAAACATTCGAAACAACCAACTCGGAAATAGGGTCGAGAATCGCACGCATATAGCGCCACATAACTCTCTCTTCGTTAACGCAATTACGCGCACGTAACAAAACCCTTCTCCGGTTCGTTCCTTCGGCAATTTTCGATCCGTACAAACAAGTTCGAAATAAAAACGAGCAAAGCTATTGTTTTATTTTCTTTTTTTTTACTTTTTAAATAGCAACATTATTATTTACGTTTTTTTAGAAAATGCTTTGTCAAACTGAACTTTGATAGATTTTTCTTTTTTTGAACAATTTTCAAATTTTCTCATTTCCTGACAACTAAGATACATTTACTTGTACATGCTGTTGCTATGCAAAGAATATATTTTTTTAAATTATCAAAATTGTTAAAATTATCTTCACGCAATTTTTCTTGACTGTACTCTTCGTTACTGAAGATATATTCTTTATCCGAATTCACAATACTCGAAAATTTGTCGTGCAATCTCAATAAATTTACATCCAATATTTCTGACACTCAAAATTTTACGTACTTTTGTTCCTTGAATTTGGCTTGAACACACGTGTATTTCATCTCCCTTCTTTTTTCCCTTCCAACTCTCGTCACACATATCCAATACGAAACTTCTTTCGCAGTTCGTTCACCTTTACAATTTCATTCTTTTATTTTTATCTCGCTCCTTCGTTTAACACCTGTTCACGTGGAAACTCATTATGGAAGTCCTACGTCGCAGAACTCGATCGAGAATCATATTCGCGAGTATATTCGAGTTTATTCGATCGGAAGGAATAAGGTCAATAACCAGAGGCAACCGAAAAACAGAGGCGAATTTTAAGATCACGAGAGGCATTTGCAATTCAAAACATACTGGTCTATAGATAGCAGTAGTTTGGATTCTTCATACGCGGCCATTAATGGCGACTCCTGATTGCACTCGTTCCATAACTTCTTTGGCTTAATAGAACAACAAGTTTGATTTATGTGTTTAAATAAACATAAAAAAATCGAAATAAATCGCTTGAATAAGAAATAAGAAATAAATTACGATTTATTCGAATAAAATTAAATATCGTTAGATATGATGATTGGATATTATATAAATTGAAACCTTTAATTTATTTCAATAGAGTAGCTATAATAAAATTACAATTTAAAAACAGTATAATCAAGTATGTATGAATCTTACAAATTGAGTGATTATCGAAAATTTGATAAAAGTAATTCAATCGATATTTGGAAATATCCCCACGAGGGTATGTGTTTCAAATTTCACCAAAATTTCCCTAGTTTTTCACTACCACTCGACTCGCCCCTGAAAAATCCTTCCCTTCACCTATACCCATACGTAACTTATATACGCAACACCGTTCGTTGGCAGAGCAAATATTTTCACGCCATAAGGCAAATGCACGCAAAAATTCGAGTCACCACGGCAAGAAAAACCTTTCTTGCACCGGGAATCGCGCTCGACGACGACGCGATCCGCGTGCAGGCAAAGAATTTTCTCCTCGTGAAGGAGATGGTCGGTTCCACGGTTTCGCATCTAGCATTTTTCACCTAGCATCGTCATAATGCAAGCTCCCGACGGGCTTCGAGATCTCGAGGATGAACGCGAGGAGATCGTCCTCGGGGAGGGCGAAAAATATATGCGTTTCTTACCTACTGTCGGTAATATCGCGAATAGTTTTGATTCCGGATAATATGGGATTTTCCAGGGAAAAAGAGAGAGTGTGTATGTGTATGTGTGTGTGTCCATGCGCGAGAATAACGCTCGTTCGGGTGAATGAATCGGATGTCGTCAACTTGATGAGGAGGAGGGAGGAATGAAAATCAAAAGCAATTATTTAAATGCGTTCCACGTCGCGAACCTTTCTCTCTCTCTCTCTCTCCATTTCATTGTTATGTGTTTGTTAAGTTTTTTTCTCTCTTTTTTTTTTGTTTTATTTTTCTCTCATTTCATCTTCTCGGTTTTATTTCTCGCTGTACGACGACCTCCCATTTTTCGTGGCCGCTCCTTCCTTTCGCAAAATCTAGAGGGTATGTGTTATGTATATGGAGGTTGAAAGAGGATTATAACTTGTTTTCGGTGTAAGCTGTTGGTTATTGTTCGAATTTGCGTATCAAACAGAAAATTTTCCTTTGCTATTAATAAATTGCTTATAAAATTGAGAATAATACGAGAGAAATTTTATTTTAATTCCACGCTAAGGTCTTTCTTATTGAAAAATACATACATTCTTTTAACAGTACATTTCATAAAAAATTCATTTCTTTGGAAACTTTAATTATAATTATATTATGCAGATGTACTTATGCAAAATTTATGGATAATTTAAATATATACGAAAGATATAGAAATACGCGTATAAAATATGCAGAAATATACAAAATATATCCCAAGTAAATTATTCATTTAAATTCTATTTGTGTTATAAACGTAAATATATGAATTTGCGTAATCATCTGCAATTTATAATAAAATATACATGGTACATTATATATATCTTTTATAATGTCATCGTGAAAATAAAAACGGGATAGTCGCAAAATATCTATTTCTACGAACAACTTTAAATTCTAAAAAATGCGATGAGAAAGAAGGAAAAAAATAGTACCAATTCTCGATCTTTCAGTCATCAAATTTTACTATTCAACGCTTCAACTAAGTTAACAATCACAAAATATATATCCATTTCGAGACAAATTTAAATTCCAATACAACAATACAAAAATATACCAATCATCTCTATTCCCAATTTAACAAATTTTCACGCCGTCGTTCGAGCAATTCCTCTGAATCCTATCCACGATACAAGGATATCGACTGCAATTAAAAAGAAAAAAGGAGAAGAAAAGAAAGATTCCATCGTGGCACCCACTTCGTCGTTTTTACATATCTTAGCTTTGACATCGCATCGTGCTCGTAAATTTTACATCACCCTTTTAGACCCATCCTGTTAGACCCGCGTCAATTCGCGCCTCCCCCTCGAAACCATCGCTCCTTTTTCTCATTTCGTAGCTCCGTGGCAGAAAAGGGAAAAGCAAGCGCCCGACAGAACATCGGCTTTTATTACCGTGACTCTCGAATCATTTGGATTGGAGAAGTGCACGTCGAACAGGTTGACGTCGAACAATGACGTTGCAACGTTGACGAGCGTGGCGTCGATCCTTGTAAATTTTCCCCCTTCGATTTCCCCTTGCTTGCTTTGTGCGACTTGAATCAGACGGGATCGGGTAAAAGTGACATTGCGATTATAATATAGCATATAGGAACAATTTATCGATTCGTTTGTAATACATAAATGTTCTATCGTTATTTGTTACGTAAAATATGGGGGAGGGGTGGGAGAGGGGTGATGAAAATTATTTCTAACTTTTATCTTTTTCTTTCAGATTTCATTTGAATTTTGAAGGTAATTTTGTTTATCTCGCTCGATTTATGTACGAGAAAAGTAGTTGTGAGAGGAATGGATAAATAATGTAAATAATTTGTGATAAAGAAAAAAAATATTGAATTTTTATTATCGGTACAATTTGATTTCATTTTGAAATATGGATGGGTTGAATTAGCATTGTGAGTATTGAATCGTGTATAATTGGAGAATATTGAAATGATGGAAATTCGTTAATTACTTCGATATGTTAATAATAGATCCTGCATTATTGGAAATTTTAATCTTATGATAAATTTTAAGTATTTATAATTGATATACTTTACGCTGTATAAGGCTAATTGATCATTTCGATTGATGATTCGATTGATCATCACGCTTGATTGCCTTCTTTTATTATCATTCCGTTCGATTTAATTTATAATTGAAACTACTGTATCGATTAATCTCTCCTCTCGATCGAGCCTATATAACGTGTAATAAATTTCAATTAATCTAAAATTAAATCGAGCATAAGTATTCATTTGTATATCGTATTAACTTTGATATTTAACATTTCTTCCAATAATAGAATATTCTTATTAATTTAAACAGCTATTCAATTGGAATAAAATTTCATAAAACAATTCTTCGCAACCAGTACTTTTTACTTAATCTTTCACATTTGTTTCGTATCCGTGAAATTCAACCATTCTCTGCTGTCCACAACGAGTCTAACGGATTCGAGAAGTTCGAGAAATTTCGTGTCGGAGCAAAAACAACACAACGCGGTTTCCTTCTAACCTGATTAATACATCCGGTTGGAATATAAAATCTGTGTCGTCCGCTGTTGTTAACAGAAACCGTACAAACTAGATGGAGTGCAAAAAAAGAAAAAAGAGCACGAGTGCGGTTTACAACGTATGACAGGCATATTTTCATAGGCTTCGTTCTTGTTCCGTCGACGAGTAGCCAGGAAACATCCGCCTTCCTTCCGCCATTCTATTTCGAAAAGTTGGATATTATCGAAATTTTCTCGAAATTGTAATGGAACTTTTATATATAGAAATATTCGATAATTTCTAATTTCATTCATAGTCCATTCGTTACCCAGATCTTTCTTTATCCAAAATAATTTGTCTTCCTCCTCGTCCTCAGTTTCAATCTGATCAATCTCTCTTTCCAAGGTATCGAAAAGATAGACGTTAGATCAAAATTTTATCGAAATTATGATCGCAAAATGGTTCGTTGTCTAAAAATCTAAGCTCGCGTGTCATCAATATTCGATAATTTTTAAATTTAATTCGTCGACAATTAAATTATTCTTAACAACTTGATCTCTCTTATCCATATTTCCGCTAAAATAATTAATTTCCTTTCGTCTTCGAATCGATCCAGAGAAATCCCAGTTTCCATCTATAACGAAATTCCTTCCGATTTTCACGGCTTCGCCGGAAGAACGAGAACAATTTGCCGCGGAATTGTTACGGCCTCTGCGACGAATAGAGGCCCCCGATACCACCTCGAGTAGCTCTGCAGAAACTCTCTCTCATTCGCCATCCGTTTATTTTTTGAGAAGAAACTGTTGAAGAAACAAATGCAACAAATGAATCCAGATGACCACCACGAATTATTTGAAAAGATTCGTTTTGGGTTGTGACTCGTTTCCTTCGAGTTAAATCCATTTGCTGCAAATTCTTACAAACAGTTTTAAATTTTATCATTTTATCGTTCGATCAAGATTCAAATAGCTCGATTCAAATATACGAAACTTTATTTTTACACTTTTGATCGAAGGAAAAAGGGGATGAAAGCAAGAGAAAAGCGAAGAATGGTGAAAGAATGGAGGGACGAGAGAGACTTCGAGAGTTGGACCCGTTGAAATCTGAGCGCTATAATTTCGTGGGCATCGAGCTAATCCTTGTCCCCGCTAATCGAGGCCTTTTCATTTCTCCGTAAATTGCCACCGAGAATTGTTCCTCCTCCGGTTTTGCTCTGTGTGCTCGTCGGTTTACCCGATCGTGGCCTACGATAAAACGTCAGCCCAGAAACCTTAATTGAAACACCGTTTAATCGGGGATTTATTAAGGCCGTTGCTCTAATTCTCTACTCGATTATGTTTCAGGTTTGATCACGACCAGCGGGCGGAAGCTCGATCGGGAGAACCAGGCGGAACACGTTTTGGAGGTGAGTGACTTGCACGCGAATGATCACTCGTTCGTAAATGGAAAAATATGTACGTATGCATTATTGAATTAATTTTCAAGCGATAATTCTGGAAATTCTTTTGAACTTTCGTGCAAACTTGTTGGTCGCAATCTATTTGTTGAAAAAATATTGTGAGATAAAAGTTTAATTTATTCAATGATATTATTCAACAGAAGTGTTTTCAACGTGTTGCGGAAAAATTATTAATGGAGTTTTAAATAGTTAAAGTAAGAGAAGAGATGAGAGAAAACAATTGAAATTAAAAATTTAAGTTGACGAATAATACGTGAAATATTAGAAAAGAATCGAAGAATATTAATAATAATAATCATTTATAAATTCAATCAATATCGATTAAAGTAAGATTTCTCACAAATATATTTTCGAATATCTGCTCTCAAACGTTCTCAAACTCTTCCCATTCGTATCTATTTCGTATTACATTCCTTGTCTCGAGAAACTTAATCCCTTTCAACGATTGGATCAAATCCCAAACTTGGCTAAACACACTTTGGAAACGACAATCCACCTAGTTTCCACACGTTGTATTTCGACTCGTGACACGTTAGTAATCGTTTATTTTCTAACACAATTCCCGGTCTTTGAGAGAGTTTCGATATGAGAGCTTAGCAGCGCTCCTTGCTCCAAGTTAGTTTCAAAATAATCATCTTACGCCGAGTATAATCATACGTTGATACCACTTTGCAACGAGAACCTCGATTGCCGAATTTTGAAGATGATAAAGTTAAATTTCGCGGCAAAACGCCGCCATCTTAGATCCTTTTTCAGCTTAGAACAGTTCTCGTAATCGTGGAAATTATTTCGATCGCTGTATTTGTGAATCTCTAATGTTTCTGATTAATATTATAAGTTGAGGAGTTCGTTTTTGAATCTCAACGATTAATATTTATTTATATTCCAAATAAATATTTCAATACTGTTAGATGTTTTTGTATTCTGTATATAATTTGTACAAAACAAGGGTAATGAATATTATTTATTTTAATAATATTGCTCTACATAAAACGCTTATAAATGAAACAAATGAAATATCATTGGAATAAAAAATGATAATCCCAATTATAACAAGGATTATCAAAAAGTAAAAATCACTTATTCAGAAATACAATGCCACGTTGAAACTGAGAGAGTTAAAACCGAGAATAAAGAATCGATACAAATAATTGCAAAAGTGATACATGAGAGATTGATATTTTCAACGTTTTGGATTAGAGAATTTGCAAATATGCGACAGGATTGTGAATTTGAATACGTTGCTCGTTGTATATATATATATATAATATAATCTTCCGACGTTTTACAGCAAAATAAATGGATCTTTATGATTAAAGATATGAAAGAAGCATTGAATCGACCATTTGCAAATTTTCATAATTTAGTAATTAACGATAGGGCGTAGCAACTAATTGCTCGTAATCCTCTTTTATCATTCGTTAGCGTGGAACGTAATACATTCATGAATATATTGCGACACCGCATAATGGAGTAGAGGCTATGTTATCCGAGATGATTACGAGGTGTTGTATTATTATACATTTTCATACGGCGATTGTTGGGTAAAATTCCGTTATTTCGAACATAATAGAAATTTCTCAGAATTTTTAAAACAACGTTCCTGACAAATTTTTAACGTCGATATAAATGTAAATAATTGTTATAGAATTTAAAGTCCACTGAAATTTTATTTATGGAAATTGTATTATTCAATGTTGCTAGCAATACCATTGCTTCATAGTTGTCATCTATTTGTTTTTCTTCGATAATTCAATTGTTTTGTAAACAAATACGCGCAAATCACGTATAATCAAAATATATTCATTCAGCTAAACTACATTTATATTTATTGTTTTCACTGCCCAGTAATAACATAAACTTATCGATATTAAAAAGATTTTCAGACGGAATATATCAAATTTCGTACATTAAAAAATAAATTCTTTCAATTCGTTTCGAATTTTCGACTCCACTCGGATCATTTAACTTTTGAAAAACACCGGGAGGAAGATTACAAAGCTCGACGAAACGTGATTCGTTGGGGATTAAAGCCATTCGCAGTGGAAATCTTGCAGAAGCATCGGATCGATGGAGAGGGAGGGGGGAGTGTCGTTACGGTAAATCGAATTTCCTAACTGTGTACTAACGCAAACAGGTGATAGGTCGATTACCGATGCATCCTTTCCACCTCTTAGTCTCAAACTCTCTCCAGCCATTGCTCCCCCTCCATCCCCTAATATTGTCAGACTGGAAATGAGGAGGAAAATCGCATCCTCCCGAAGATTGAAAAGTAAAATGAGGAGGAACCTCCTGTCTCTGAGGCCCGTGAAACCGAGAGGGCCAGCTTTAAGGGTGTCGTTCCCTCGAAAAAACACCACCCTCTCCCTCTTTCTCCCTCTCGTGAGAGAAGGAAGATGCTGAAACGAGGAGCGAGGTAAAGAAAGAAAGGAGAAAAAACAAAGTGTGGGCCAGCGAGAGTGGATGGAGGAGGGAACGAGGCATTTCTCTGTGCGTCACCCTGCCCTCTCGGGGCTTCCTCTTCGCGTTTGGATTAAAGGAAGAGCACCTTTCGCGCTGCCGTGTGTTTGTGCGTGTGTGTGTGACAAGAAACGCCAGAATTTCGTTACAATGGAAAGAGCAAAGGGTAGGTGGTGTAGCAATCTCGGGAAAAGCTTCGTCGGCCACGAAGCTGGAGAGGAGGGTTTACGAATAAATAGACCTAGTGGAGGGAGGCTGCTTACTTTCCAAAACACTTAACGAGCTTTTGCGTGTCGATGGATCGAGTGGACAATTCCAGGGGATGAAGAGGAATTTATCTGTGCCACGCGAATCGGTCGATTGAACGATTCGAAACTCGGACTGGTTAAAATCGGATGCGCTATTTATGATAGCGACGTAATACGAGTCGAGATCTATTTGGAATTTTCGTTTCATTTAGTTTTAGCAGGTTTTTGGTTCGACTCGATCTTGTGAATTTTGTTTTGATTCTGGGATAGTTTAGATATTTTTTTTATTATTTAAATTTCGAGAATGGTGTCATTCGTGCTTATTTATAATTTAATCAATGAAGATTATTTGGGGGAAAGAATAGTTGTTAGTAGAATAGAATTGGATAAATATTTTTTCATGTCCTCAAAAACTCTTTTATATTTTTTCTTGTTTCAGATTACGATTATTTCATTTAATCTTTTAACCTTATCGTAAAGTGATTCTTACTATAAAGTAAGAATGATGTCCTATGAAAAATCGTATAACTTAATAAAGTATTCCATGCTCTCGATTTTACATATGTACTTACGATATTCAATATTTATTACTCTTCGTAAAAATAAAGATAATAAAATCGAAATAAAAATGTTCGTGTCGTTAATTTTGTTTTTCTTCTTTTTATTGAACTTTTTTTTTATGTTTGAAAATGTTTTATCTACATAACAGTGTGCTATCGTGTCCAACATTACTCGAATTTGAATAAAATTCAAAATCATAGTCTTTCACGTAATAAAGTAACATCAGTCAACATTCTATGACGATATAATCAAAGCAAGGCGATATCAATTTTCGACTTCTTTATTAATTTTTCTCCCTGTGAAACACTTTTAAACATTTCTCCCCCTTCTCTGAAAAATCAGTTTCAAAAATGATCTGAAGAAAAGTCATATCAACCGTGTAATAAATCCAAAGAAGCCAACGAGTAACGAGATTAACTTTTCATCTTCACAACCGGGGTACAATTTTCAACATCTTTACAGATTTAAGCGAACACTCCAACGAAACTTATAATTTTTCCATTTCGCTTCACGCTTCACGTTTTATATTAATTGCTTTTCCACTCTCCTCCTCCTTCCCCAGAATAAACCAGATTACGGCGAAGAAACGTCCGCATCTTCTAAATATACTCAAACTAAACGTATTTTACTTTTTCATTAAAACTTCTTTCTCTTTCGGATAGGAAAATTACATTTTTTATTCGTATTTATTAAATCAAGTAATCACACATTGGATTAATAATATTCGTAAAATATCATTTTACAAATTTGCATCAATATTTTTTTTTTCTCCAAATCAAATTTTGATCTTGAAAATTGCCTCTAGGGGGCTCGATTTTAAAAGCATCCTCTCTGTTCACGGCGCCTTCCGCTCTATAAAGCATTTTGTCTGAAACCACTGTTACCACAAAGTAAAACCATCTGGTGGCCGTACGTATAATAGCATGCGCATATTCAGTGTCAGTTTCACTCACTCAACTTTCCCATATGCGTCCAAACTTTCTAAATTTAAAAAATACACCCCTTCCCGCATTACCATCGCAGTCGAGATATCGTTTCGAATTGTTTCACTTAACCACGTCCCATCTCGTAGCCAAAATATCGATATTTCTCTTTTTTAAAGCTGATAAAAATAAATATTAACCGTGTAGAACACGTCAAATTAAGAAATTTGATATCGAATGATTAAATATTCGCACCAATGAAGTGAAATTAATTCGCATAAACTTCTCTTTCTCGAAGAGAACATTTTCCAAGGAATGAAAAGTAAAATTCGATTCAAAAATTCTACCATCTTCTACTTATCTTCAATTTCTTCCTCTTATCACAATATAATAAAATGATATCTGATGTATCAATTGTATATATTAAAATACTCGAATGCAATACGTTCAAGATGTTTGCAAAATGTTCATTGTTGTCGAGCTCCGTTGAACAACAACAACAATTCGAGCCACGAAATTTTCAAAAGTTCCATTGGTATCCAATCCAATCCTTATCCATTTTCATACTCGTCGAAGATAACAAA
Organism: Apis cerana; assembly: GCF_029169275.1. Lineage (NCBI taxonomy): Eukaryota > Metazoa > Arthropoda > Insecta > Hymenoptera > Apidae > Apis > Apis cerana. The sequence continues at coordinate 11,745,252 of NC_083857.1, forward strand.
TCTTAATTGATTACAAAACGCAGTGAAACGAATAATTACACCTTAAGTCGACGTTCCATTTAATAGGCAATAATAGGATATATCCTGTGGAGAAACGTTTCTCGACGATTCGTTCGAGATTACATTTTGGAGATTACGTTTTGCAATGCAAATGGCCCCATCCTCTTATCCAATATATATATATACTTTGGGATTAATCCAGCGAAATAATGATCCATGCTGAAGGATATTTAATATTGGGAATACAAATTTTATTAGCATCGTTAGCGTGGTTACAATGGCGTTAATGAATCGGGCGCAGGAAATCTAGAGAAAGAGAGGGAAGAAGTAAAAGGAAGTGGTGGAAGAAGGGAGGATGGGCGCTCGTTGAAGCGATAATTAATTATTGTACGAGTGACTCGGCGTTATTCCGTGTAAAATTAACCCAATTATTGTCGCAATGTCGGCCGTTACGTTATTTTTCCGTAAACGAGCCGTGATAATTGATCGAGCTTGCTTCCGCGAAGAGAGAGAGAGAGAGCCGTATTTTTATTCGAATTAATAAACAAGGAAGATAAATCATCTTGATTTCTTAATAATAAAATCGCGTTTCTCTTAGTTTTCGAACGGCGCATGTGTGATTTTCTTTTTTCGCAAGACGCATCTGAAAGATATGTGTAATTTTTAGAAGCGATAATTATTATTTATTAAATTCTTCAAGTAGGGTGATATGATTTTGTGAAACGTAGTGTTTCTAAAAAAAAAAGAACAAATAATACTCGAAGAATTTCAGGAATGCAACTTATGGAATTATTTAATATTTCAAGCTCCATCTTTGTTCCTCCTCCCTTGTTGTTTCAGATTTCGTTTATTCGGGCAAAAATACAGAGTCGTGCGTGGGAGATTCGTGCGTCGCGGAATTTTTACAGAAAACGTCGGCGGAGTTCATCCCTTTCTTTCTTTTTTTTTTTTTTTCATAATTCCGCCTCATAATTTACGAGGCTCGGCTGCTGCATTCGTAGGCACGCAGGAAACTAGAAACCGCTTTTCCTCCGCAACGGAAGTACGACTCGAACTGTCGACCGCTTTTTGGCCGCTATAAATCTTCGAAACATTCTTTCCTTTTCTCTCTCTCTCTCTCTCTCTCTCTCTCTCACTCTATCTCTTTTGGAAATATTCGATTCCAAAATTTCTCAGAAATTTATTTATTCGAATTTCGAATTCTTCTCCGCGAAGATATGGCGGCCATCTTTGATTCTCCGAATATTATTTGAAATTTTATATATATATTTATTTCGAAGGGATAATTACTTAATGGAATGGAATTTTGTTGATATTGAATATAATCGCGAAATTATCTCAATCCTGTCGTGTTATATTAATTAGAAATTGATACCATAAAGATGATTTAAATAGAACGTTAATAATGCGCAATTAGAGAGATTTGATTAACGTATTCACGGATAATCGAGTTAAATAAATCATGCGTTAATCGTTCCGATCATCGTTATCAAATTCAAAATTAATATCCTCTGTTCTTTCGCGTTTTATTCGAAAGATTTAATGACCACGAATTAATATTACGCTGATGCAAGGGAACAAACGCGTATTTAAAAATCAACGCAAACTGTTCCAGATGCAATGATTAATATTAATTTCTCGCTTTAGATTATCGCATTTAACGACTTCACTTCGCAGCGTTGATCTCGACCAACGAAATCTTTTACGAATCTAAATCCTAGAGATGAATTTGAAAACAACTGCGATTAAATCACTTCGTTATCCAAACTATTTACAATACCGTCCATCGCATACTCGACTGTATCAAAATTATTATAATTCTAATTCGAAAACTCGCGTGGAATAAATAAAAAATTATCCCGCATAATTTACATAATTTAGTCGCGCAATCGTCGAAACAAAATTTTTGTTCGGAAAAAATTCTCGTTCCCGGATAAAAAAATATGTCGAGAAAAATGTTCACCCGGCGTTTTTATTCGAACGAGGGCCGCCGCCGTCTTTCCTTCCAAAAGCACCGAAATCTGGTTTAAAATACGTCCTCACCTAGAAAGAACTGTTTATTCGCCGTTCTAAATCCTGCAATTTTGCACTGTGGTGCAAAACCCCCGTCATTTTTAAACCCGACGTTTCGAAATCCGTGGCTGCTGCGCGAGGCTGTGTATCTCATCAACCCCTATTCTATCGACTAAATAAATTCGATCGTTTTACGTGACACGCGTGAGTACAGCGGATGCTTGCCACATCGAAACACGATTTACAATTCATTTTTAGGGATAAGAGATAAGGAACTAAGGAATAAGAATTAATAATAAACAGTTGTACGAAGAATCCTTTAAAAATTAGATCGTTTCGGTACACAATTATTGGCTGGAACAGTGAGAGAGCTGAGCAAAGTGCATTAGTTTTCTTCGTGGCGGGAAAGAATAGTTGAGAAAGTTTTTTTCGAGATTAAAATGTCAAACGTTCTTCTTTCCAAGAGAAGAAATTTTATTAAAGCCCTCCCCTCTTAATCCGTCCAGGGAAAGATGTTGATATTCGCTCTTATTAATATTGCAACTGCTCTGCGAATAAAATTCTCTTGTTTATTATACTCTTGCGGGGATGATTAATATTATTTCCGTTTTGGACTTGAGTCGTCTCGTCGCATGTCAAAAATGTGCACAGTACTCGAGAAAGATCTTTTTTTTTCATGATTTTTATCATCGAGAGAAACAAACGATAAAAATACCGATCCTGTATTTCGATATCTTATTGCAAAGCGACTAAGGAAAGGGTTAACAGAATTTATCTATCGGCTAAAACTATGAATCCATTTTTATTTATACTCAGCTTAAAAGTAATCGAGTTATATTTTTATAAAATTTCTTAACGATTATTCAACAACGATAATTTCCCCCTTTTCTTAAGAAAGAAAGAAATCGTTTATCAAAAATTATCAAAGCCATCCTCCTATATAGAAAACTGTATCTCTCTCATCGTATAACAATAATCTAAATTATTGACGAAGTTTAACGACGATAAACTTGCCTAAAAATATCGAGTGGCAATTTCTCCCCCCTTCCTCGACCATCAAATCATCTCGAGCTCGACAATGCAAGACAATGTCCAAAGAAAAACAAAGAGAAGAAGGGAATCGTGAATTCGGGCGACAGAGTTTCCGGTTTCCGGAAGAGAAGAGGGGATTTCAATGGTTGCAGCTTTTTCGGAGGTCGTCGTCGCCTCGCCTATCTTATTCACGAGGCACGGTTGCAGACACTCGAGCAAAGGTATTCGAAGTAGGCTTGAAACTTGCTTACCATCGTGAGGGACGATGAGGTGAGTGTCTGCCGGATACAGTTTCGAGCACCTACTCCCGCGTAATCCGGTGAAATTTATGATCGACTACCACGAGAGGCTGAACCTCCTCCTCCTCCCCTTATTCGAAAGCCTTTCCACACCGAATTCTTCGTTAATTGAACGAATTTCGCCCCGTCTTCCCCTCCCCGCGGGAGAGAATTTCATCGACGCCGATACTTCGATCGAGTATCGCGCTTAATACCTTGCGAAAATGTTTGAACGTTGCACGCATCGCGACGTAATATCCTCCTTTTCGAGTCCACAAAAGTTAATGAAGATTGGTTGAAATACTTGCGTTTGAATTTTTGTTTGCTTTGTTCGTTCATCGAAGGCTGTGGTTAGGAGATTTTGGAAGGGGAAATTTAAGGGAAAGGTTGGTGGAAATGCGAATGGTTCGTGACAGCTAGGGGTCGGGATGAAAATGTTGCGAAGTGATGAAACGATCCTGCCAGTCACGCGTCCGCTGTCCACCGTTCCAATTTCCAAGTTTTCATCGATCATTTTCCTCGCATCGAAATGTAATTTGCACCAGCGGGCGGGAATTTGTACGTTTTCGATTATTTTTTCCTTCGTGATCGCCGTTTGTTAAAAAGTTATTGATTCGAAACCATTTTCCACAAAATTATCATCTCGAAACCGCCATTGTAAAATCTCGTCCCTGTTCGGATCGATATTTCCAATGCATCTTCCTTCGAAGGGATCTCAATCAATCGGAAAAGACATCTGGTCTCCTCGATAAATAAATACACGTGACAAAGAAGATTTGTCCGGACGTAGCCTTCCCTCTTCCTCTCCTTGGAAAATTACTCGCAGCCAACAACCGGAGGATATTGCATCGTGGAAGCGCATAAGCGTTGGAAGCTATCCGCTTAACGCGGCCAAAGCTTTTTGCCGCGACTTTATTAATAGACGCGATTTTTCACGCTTTTTCCCTCGCCTCCTCCTTTTCTCGAGCGATACGCGCAAAATATACGTGTACATATACATGCACATATATTTCAACGGCGTCGCGGCTGAACCTTTTCCGGAATATAAAGGCGAGTGCATTAATAAGGACGCCGGTTCCCTCCATCCTTCACCTGTGTGTTTTTCACCGAGCGTTACTTCGGTTGGACGGTCAATTAGAGGCATAATTAACGATGGCCGCGACGAACGTTGCGGCAAAGTGATTCGAAGATTATTGCACCAGTCTCGAAGAAGGTAACTTTCGTGTCGTTAATCGACGTTCACGCTGAATTATTTTCTCGCCTGGCCTCTTCTTTTTATCCTTGTCTTTATTTCTTTTATATATATATGTGGAATTGGTAGATTTGTTTTTCTCTATTGACACATTAAGGAGAAAGAAAGTGTATATGCACTTTTTAACTCGATTTATAAAGTATTGCGTAAGCTTTTTTACATTTTAACTGTTATAAATAGAATTAAATCGGTTATTATTTATTTTAAATATTCGAATAATGTTTTCGGAGTATGACATCTGCTTTTCCATTCGACAAACAGACTTTTTTTGTCGAGAATTTCCTCTCCTGTTTATTGCTTTTATTAATTCGATCGAAAAAAATATTAAAACGATGCGTTAATATCTCTATTAATTATTCAATCTCCAAATTTTGATCGACAAAACTCGAGATCATCGAGAATTATACCTTACACGCTTTAAAATACTAAGAAGATAGATATAAGAAGATGGTAAAGGAACAAAATAAAAGATTTCACAAACTGGAACTCGTTTGTTTTTGCTTTTAAGCGTTAAGTTTATCGGGAAGGACAAAATTTGGATGCTTATCTCCGATTCCGTTTCATCCATGGCATTGAGTGACAAACGAAAGTAAATTCGTAAGAAACAAATATTGCGATAAATTGGAAAGGACGCCACCGCGTCTGACCAATTTCGACCGACACTCCTGCCATTACCCTACGTCGAATTCAACGTAACGATATCTTCGCGACTTCGTGTATGAAATTCGATTTAAAAAAAAGATCCAACTCCTCGGTTACCCCGATTTTCCACGGCTCGAGATTACAGGAGTAATCTTACGATTCTCTTTCCGTGAGGCTGCATCGATGGCCGCCAATTTCCGGTCACGGATGCTCCATCACGGAAAAATATCGCGCGTGTTCAGCGTCTTCTCTCCGCCGAAGGTGGCTAACCAAAGGCCGGTGTGGCCCGCGTATCGGGGCAAAAAGGGGAAAGGGTGGAAGGAAGGGGAGGAGAAAGAGAGGAGAGAAGAACCGATCGTGAGAGACCGAGGAAAGAAAAGGGCTCGTTCAGCAAAGGTTGGTGGACTCCTCCTTTCTTTCTTTCTTTCTTTTCTTTTTCCTCGCCATTTTTCATCATTTTCTCCCCGCCCGCCCCTCTCCTCGAGAAACCCTTTTTACGTGGACAGTCAGAGTGGTCGGTGGAATTAATTGACATTCTTCGCGTCCCGATACCCGACTTTATTTCCGATCTTCTCTCGTAATGAAAAAAGCTCCGCTTTTCGTGACGGCACGAACACCTCGAACGGAGGAAGGAGGATACGAGAGACGATTTTTCGAGGGAACATCGTTGACACGCTTCTCTCGAATTTGAAATCGCGGCTGACGATAGAAGAATGGTTTAATAAATATTTTTTAAATGTTGGACAGGTTTAATATAAAACGTTTCTGATAGATGCATCGTTGGAAGGAATTTTTGTTCTTAGCTTGGTCATTCATCCGATTGTGACAGAGAGAGGCAATAAAAATTTGTATTTAAACTTCGATGCATTAGACATTTCAAAGTATTCTAACGTAATGCAAAAATTTTTTTTATTATCATAATCAAAATAAGCTGATTATGATTATTGTAACGATAGTTTAATTTTTATATTTGGATAGCTGATTGATATTAATCCAATTTTAGATGATTATCCTAATAATAAATTTCTTTTTTTTTTATAAATGAAAATTTTTACGATTTGGAATATTCAAACATTTAGTTTTTCTACTAGATGTCAGGATTGTCGATAAAGTCTGTCTGAAGTGGGAGTAAACAGTCTTAATTCGTTAAAAAGGTAATTAAAAATTTCGAATAAAGTTACTTTAAGTAATTATTATAATTGAATCCATTTTTCGTATGACTTCGATTTTAATTTTTTTTTGAACAATAAATTATCGAAGTAACTTTATTATTAAATTTTACTTGATTCGCTGAATGAACTTTTTGGAATTGCTTCATTTAAACATACAATCTATAATAACCTATGGTATTGAATTTACGTAAAAAAAAGTGAAATGGTTGCTATTGATCAACAACACATTCAATACATTTAACAATTGTTTCAAACATTTATCCGTTTTATTTTTATTATTAAATCTCTATACGAATTTCTCTCTGAATTTCTTTCTTAAAATTACGTTTCAAAATAACTTTAACTAAAAAGAGAGAAAGGCACACCACAGAAGAAACATCGATCCCGAGTTGTCCTCCTATATACACGGCTTTTCCCCTTTATTTTACTTAAATCGCTGCGTCGACACGTCGTCCCCTCAACGTCTGACCGATTTTACGACCTCGCCACTGGCTTCGGTTCCGTCAAAACTGCACCAAAACAATTTTTCCCTTTTACAAAAAAAAAAAAAAAATATATATATCCTTCGTTTAAAAATCACCGCGTGATTTTCTCATCACGCGAGCTGACTCAGCTTCATCCTTATCCTTAAAAAAACGTCGTTTGTAGTTACGTCACTCTTGTAGGTATCCAAGTTTGTCTTGTTCCGGTGGTATAAAGCGTAATTAAACCCTGGTTTTTTCTTTTTCCGTTGTATTTCCGGCTCGTTGTTCGCCAGACCTTGTAATACCAGTTGTTCTTCCAACACGGATAACACACTTGCCACGCATATGTATTTTTTTTTTTTTTATTTTCCTTTCTTTTTTTCCTCTCTCTTTTCTCTTTCTCTTTTCGAGAAGAACCGCTCGGTTGTTCGTGTGTCGCCAGAGGATATCCGGCTCCCTTGATTTTCGTCTCGTTACGTGTTGTATTTCTCTCTCTCTCTGTTTCTCTCTTTCGTAGAATGGGAAATGGGTGAAAAACGCGCTGCTCGAAAGAGAGAAACTGGCACGGTGCGAATTGATGCCCTCGACAATACGTTTGTTGCCTTTTCTCCTCTGCGCTATAAGACGCGAGCGAATTTTTCCCTTTGATCTCGGGTGTCGCCTTTGGACGATGGAGGTGAGAACGAGAGAGAGAGAGAGATAGGAGGAGTTTGTGTTATTGGACAGATTGTTTCGCGAAATTATTTTGATAGATGGAGATTGGGTGGCGAGGAAAAAATTTAACGAATCGAATATATAGGAAGGTGGGAAAGATTATTGAGAATTATTACGAGATAAATTGAATTGAAAAGGAACGACATGGACATTTATTGCGAAAGACTCTTGTAATTATACAGTCTAAAATAATATCTAAAAAAAAGAAAAGAAAAATTAATTTTAAGATTAAAAGATTGGAAAGATGATGAAGGAAGAGAGAGAATTATACAGAGAAAAAGAAGCTGGAAGCCGTGCACGAAGAAGATTCACAATGATATCGAAACACGTGGAAGCTTGAAAACACAAAACGGTGGAGAAGAGGTAAGAAAGAAGAAAGGAAAGGGTTTCGAAAATGGAGGAGGAGGAGGAGAGGAAGAAAATGGCAAGATGGAAAGGGAGGGGAGAGCTAATCAGGATTGGGATGGATTCAAAATCTCGATGGTGGAAAACGTTTTGGCTGCGAGCGTTCCAGCATCGAAGAGCGTTAGCATCGAGAGAAAACAGCCGTGGAAAAATGGCCCCGGCACAAAGGGACACGGAGAATGCGTGAACGTGCCATTGTCTCGAATTCTAAAGCGGGCCACGTATCCGCGATTTTCGTGGCACGATTTTTCGCGGTATTCCGACCAATGATTTCGACCATTTGCCCTTTCTCATCCTCATCTTTCCCGTCCACGCTTTTTGTGTAGAATTTTGATTGCAAAAGGACGCACGTACGATTTGTATGAAATCGAATATCTCGATAATCTTGCTTCTTTCGTTTCGTGGATGGATTTTTGACGCTTCGAGTAAAAATATATAAAAATGAATGAGAAATATAACAATTTCTATTTCTCATTTCAAATTTAAATAAGAATAATTCTCTTGCAAGAAAGAAATTTGTATATCCTACAAATAAATCTTGTGAGAAAATTTAAAAAAAAAATCTCTAAAATTCTTCCATTAAAAAAAGAAATAGTTTATAAAACACAACAAAATATCTCTATCTTGATCACTTTATTTCACCTACACACATTTCACTTAACTTACGACGATAAGATGAAACATTGGACATCCGGCTGCCCTCCAATATCCATCCAATAAACTAACCGTTTCCTAATCGAGCATAACCGCGTACAAGAGAAACAACGAGGGGCGAACGAGGGTTGAAAGATATTACCACAGGAAACACCCCACTAATTGCGATCATTAATAATTTAGAACCATACCCATAGAAGGGTGTCGAAGGGATGTGTACTGACTGCAGTTCCCGCCAAAGCGTTATTTCTCTTAATCGCCCGCTTGCTTCTGCTTCTTTCTCTTCGATCGACGAACAGCATACGTAATTGATGAACCGTGTGAACCTTCCTCCATCGCGAGATGAAAAAGAATTTTTTCTTTTTTCTTGCAAGACGATTTATCGAGCTCGATAACTACTCCCTGTAGCTAGAAGGGAGAGGGAGGTTTTTTGTAAATGGAACAACGTTGATGAACAACGTTCAGACGAGGGAAGCTACCCTCGAGCGGAGTCCTCCCCGCCTGAAATACCGGCGACGAACTGGAATTCCTATATCCCTCGGCTATTTTTGACGTTCTCGATAAACTGTATAGTCGGATGCCAAGATGTTACTTCCCCCCGCCTTTCGATTTCTGTCGAGAAATTCTTGCCTGCGCCCTGTACGTGACGATGACGAATAATTTGGATTTTTCTTTTTCGTCCTCTTCTTTGACTAAGGAGATTGAATTTCTTATGAGTCTTTGTTTTGATTTGGTGGAGGTACTGTTTGTTTAGGATGGAATAAGTTTTTTTACTTTTTTTTTTTTTGTTTAAAGAAGAGTTGAGGATTATAAGATCGAATAATGATTTTATTTGAAAGATATTAATATCGTTTGCTACGAATAATTTGTTTTGTTTTGATTTTGATGCAATATCGAAAAGCGATTCTTTACCAGGATTATTATTTTTCGAATGAATTATATTTATTCATTTCACGGATATTAGAACAATTCGTTTCTATTGATTTTGTATAATTTCCCAGCAAGATAAAAGAACAATTGGTATTGCAAAAAAGTCCTTTTGGGATGGAAAAATAAAAATATGACGATTCTTTTGTTACAAGGAAAGCAATAACGAAGATTTTTCACCAAAAGAAACCGTGGAATCGTATCGAATTTCCGTATCCATAAAATATTTATTATTCGCTCACGTTTTCAAACGTCTCGCGCAGAAGCTTGGCGGTTTCGAAACCAAAGACACGTTGCCCGAAAAGGATGACGTTTATCTAGTCACTTAACCGTCTTGTGTGCTAGCTTAAGCGTTTTCCAATGCATAGCCGCGAGCTAAACGAGACGTATCCTTCCAATCCTTTAACCCTATTTCGATCCATAGTCGCCAAAAGCCTGTCCATGATCGAATCTGGCCGACCATCGATCCTTTTTACATTTCTTGCATTATTATTTTATGCACGACATATTTTAATAATTTGATTTAAAAAAAAGGAAATAGCCTCTTAATCGTTTCTTTTAATTTTAATAATAATAAATGAAAAATTTTGAATGTCTTTCTTGGCGAGTGATTTTTATTGAATCTACACGAGAGATTTTAACACGATTAAAAATTTTCTTTGATATTAGCCTTGGCAATTTTTATAATAAAAATTATCGAGACATCAAAATGATTTTACTGAATCAAGATATTACTTTTTCAAAAAACTAGCAACTTTAGAAAAAGATTAGGAAATACTTTGCTGTACGAAAGAAACGAATGAAATGAAAATACCTTTCAAACGTTCGAAACTGGTCAAATGAATAAGTTTAAAAATTTCTGAAACGAAATTAAATCGTTAAGTCGCGAATGGGAAAAAGACCAATGCACAACCTCGAATTATGCCATAAATAATTTTAACGAATCCGTGCGTGGAAATTTCGTATGAACGTGGACACCCGCTCTCCGATGCTCTTTCTCGAGCTTCCACCCCGTGAAAATAATTCATATCCCGCTATCCTTTGCCCAGATCTATAATGGAATAAAAACACGATACCTCGTTGAATAGAATCGGGAAAAGAATTTTTTTTTAACCGCGAATTCCCATTCCCGAAACGAAGGAAATCTAACGAAAAATAAATCGGTTGGAAGGGGGAAGAAATAAGGGGAGGATTGATTAGATTAAAGTTGAAGAAATTATTGGTCATTTTGGAAACTTCACTTAACGTGGTTCCAAGATAGAGTTACTCGTGTTTCCACTCGCGTTTAAAAATTTAAATCGTTCTGAAAAATGGCGTTCGATCGATACTCGATTAATGATTATCTATCGGTGTTGGAAAACAAAGGGTGAAACGAGGATGAAAAAAGGATGGCTTGACCAATGGCCGATTCGATTTCTCTTCTATTTTATTCGAACTTGCGAAAGGTCTTCTTCCCTTTTGTATTTAATCTTGTTTATCGAGGAATTTGTATTTTCTCTGAAATCGATAATGAAATGTGAGTCTTGGAATTTAAATTTAAATTTTTCTCTACGCCGTTGGTTCGAGATTTGCGAAGAGAATAAAAGTTGGAAATTATATTTTGAAATTAAATTGTGATTTTTTTCATCGATCCTCCTCGCAAAATTTGAGAAACGAGGTGCTTGTGCTATCTTTTAAAGTGATTGGAATAATAATAAATGATATTTATCTACAACGTGTTTTTAAAACTTGAAGAAAATTTTGGAGGATATAAAAGAATCTATCGTAATAAAAAATAAACTTCTTAAAAGCCCTCTGATAAAATTGTAATAAGATTCCTAAGACGGTTTCCATGAATCCAAGAAAGAAGAGGAGCGAGCATAAACTTTTCACAAGATTCGAACATTTGCTGATGTTTCTCTTCTGCAAAATGGCAAGAATTGAATTTACCAAAGGAAGGCTGATCCTCGTAAATTGGAGCTGGTCACGATGCTGGTCAAAATAAAAAAAAAAAAAGAAACAGTCGAAAAAAAAGTGGAAAAGGAAAGGGAAAAATAAAAAGAAAGATTCTTTATTCTATTCTATTTGAAAGAATATCCAGAAATAAAATCAATGGTAATGGTAATTGCGTTCGAGAAACCTTTTAAATAAACTGCTTTTCGCCACCATATTACGTCGCTTTTATACTCGTTGATAAGTTACAAACAGAGGAAGTTGTTACAAAGATCTGCGGTGGCACTTTATTCGCCAGCCAAACTCGTTCAAAAGATTCATTGCCCCTTCAAACGTAAATAAATATTTATTCATGCGCATAAATGATAGCGAATCAAAGAGCTTTATTATTATTAACACTCTTATCAATCTTCTCAGGAAACAATTTGCAAAACGCACTTATTTACATAATCATTTATATTTTCAAAACACGAGTCTTAAATATTAACTATGATCAAATCCCCAACTCCAATAGAGAGAGAAAAAAATTGTTTTCAATCTACCGCCATTCAAAATTTGTCTCCAAAATGTTTTTTAGCTAAAAATATCGGAGCCCGATTCACAATGTCGTCGTCCTCTCCTCTGACTCGATTATAGAGCTCACCGAAAGCCCGACTTTTGTTTCCTCTGTATAAAAATCAGAATTTCCTGTCTCTTCCTCTCGCCAATCACGTTCACACGACGAGTATCCACGATCGAGTATCGATAAAAAAAAGATCGTAAAAATACAAGCTTTTGTCGTCGAAGAAGACAATTTGGAAAAGCGCGGCTAGTGCCGCCTACCGGGCGCCATTCACGATTTATACAGTCCTTGGAATAAGTCTTGTCGCCCCCGGAGTGCCGCTTTCTTACGTATGTGGAACCCTCCACATCTTTTACGGACAGGTTGCTCGGTTCGAGCGTTGCTTCCAAAGGAGAGTCTTATCTGTGGCGAGTTCCACGGGTATCTGGGTATATTGTGGAGTGGTATATTGGCCGGGCTTGTGCAAGGTTGAGGCGCAAAGTGCACGAGGAAATTAAGGGAACGATACGAGGCAAGGTAGCGATAAGCGTATAAGGTATGATCGAAATATTATTATAGGCTATCTTATTTGTTTGTCGGGATTTCGATATTGGATACGTACTTGAATAAGATACGATAATAACTTTCTCGTCCATTAATTGTCAAGATAAATTTTAATGCAGGATTAATTATTAAAATTAATAAAAAAAGTACGAGATAAAGTGTTTTAAAGTTCGTTATTAATTATTAATGTAATTTGAAAAAGAATAAATTTTGGGAAGAAGGAGAGAATTTCAATGAAGAGAAAATCGTTACGGATCGTTTCACAATTACGCAATTTCCATCAAACATCTTCCACAATTGAACAAAAGCGATCTAGTTTACTCTTCGAATCTTGTTCCAGTACATTTCATGCTCCTTTATTCTTGCCAAAAAGAAAACAAAACAACGGAGTTTTCATTTCCATTAAAAGAGAATAATAGGAAATGTTTCGTTGACGAAACAGTTTTAGCGATCCACCTAGGTCAAAGGTTAGCTGCAAACACTGCAAACACGATCGTATACCGAATTACAGCCGTTGCAATCGTACCCTTTCTCGTTTCGCCCGTATTTCACCAGTTTCAGAGAAACGAGAAGTGATGTCGATCGCGTGTTTCAGTTAAACGATATTCCTCCCCGAATCGAAGTTTATTACCACGATACTTTATTTCCTTTTTTCTTTTTCATTTCTACTCCATCACGCTGTCAAGCTAGACTTCAAGTGGGCACAACGAAATCACTAAAGACCATTATTGCGTTCGTGAGAAGAAGGAGAGGAGGATTTCAATCAAGGAAAGAAAAGACGCGTTCTTACTACTCAATCACGTGGAAGATCCTTTAACACGTCGTGTCCTTAAAGAAGTCGTTACAACGATTTAGATCGAATTTAAAATTTTATAATAAAATCTTTTTTATAAAAATTCCCGATATTATAGGATTACTAATTAGTAACCGCGATAAGAAAGATTAAATATAGATTTAAAGAGGAAACAAAATTTCCACACAATTTAACACAAATCCTTATAATCTTCGAATCGAACGATACCAGCGACTGCAATTAACCGTATCGGTAATAGGACGGCTGCGAAACGCGATGTTATCAAACGTTATCAGGAATTCGCGCGGATTCTCTTCATCTTGTAGCGAATAACAAGGAGGAGAAGGACGAAAAAGATCAGGCTGTATCGGTAACGCGGCTCCCTTACAATACCATCTGATACGGGTGTAATGCAAGTGCGGATCGGTCGGTGGAAAACAGCGGAACGTACGATCAACCGCCATAAGTGTCTCGCCACACTAACGATCCCTACGTGGAATTTCGCGTAGGTATTTGCTCCCGCAAATTGCCTTCGTAGAAGCTGGCCACCGCATTCGTGTCTCGCCGTTGGAGCGGAGATCGTGGCCGATATTAAAACGTCCCACCTTCCGTCACGATGTTGAACAACGAAACTACCTTGGGAATATGAAGCTACAATTCCATGCTACGAAAGATATTCCTATTGTTAATTTCGCGTTATAAGGATTCCTCTCACGATTTTTCTTTTCGAGCCAATTTACATCAATTTATATGAATTTTAATAATTTTCGGGATTTTATAAATATTTTTTAACAATAAGTAGGCTCTGTTTTTTTTATCTAGATTCTATAATTTAAGTTTACCTCATCGTACGTTGAAACGAATCTAATTCCTTGAGAAGGTTTCGTAAAAATGGTAAAGTTTGGAGCGATTAATCGTGCGAGGATATCCGATAGAAACGAATTAACACAGGTATCACAAGCTGCTTAAATCAGTACATTGAAATTTAGTGGAGGATTTCGTTCCAATTCACACTTAACTACCCCCGTCACGCACGCAAACGGTGTATACATGGCTGCATACATACGGGGAATGGCTACGTAACTGCGCACACACCTGTACACCCACACGGAAGCGTCGTTGGTCAGAGTTTCCGGGACACACGAAACCCTCGTATCAACCGTATCGTTGCGAGGGTAGTAACCACCGAACCCTATCCCCCTCCATTTGCCGGATAAAACAGGAGTTTCGTAGTCGTAGTAGTAATTTAGTGCAGGTGTTGCCATACGGATGCCAAACCCTCGTGAACCCTCGTCACGAGGGATCACGGATTTACGCCAGAAGTGGCTGAATTCGTGTCCCGCGTCTGATTATTTTCATTTATATCTAGTTTTATTTAACTCCTTCGATTTTTGTTATTCGCGTGAAACAGTCTGAAAAGCGGGAATAAGTGGATGAGAATTCTTTTTTTCCACAACGGATGATTGAAGGACTCAAGGAAATCCGTTTTTGTTATTTGTTCGCTGTGGAATAGTCTGAAGTTTGAAAAGTTTCAAAAGTGGATGATAATTCTTTCTTTTCCTTTTTTTAATACTTGTCAAAGGATATGATTCGAGGAAATATCTTGACGAAATTAACACGTGGACACGATCAGAGGTTCACATTTATATTTAATGACTATAGTTATCAACATTAAGAGAAACACGTATTATTTTTCGTTTACGTTAACTTCATCCTTAAATAATTCTACTTCAGTTCAGACTCGATGCCTTAATTAAGACTCGATAACTTCGTAGCCACGATATCGAGTATATTTACTCGTTTCCTCGAAAAAGGATCCTGTCCTTTCCAGCCAAATTAATGAAAATTGTTACGTCCCCCGTCCAGGGGGAGAACGTTCTAATTCCACGTTATTTGGGGGATTTTTCGAGGCTTCTGCGTCGAATTAAACGGACTTCCCCGGGAGATCTCTCTGACCAATTTATGCTTGCAAAGATCTCTCCCTTTATTTCCAGGTCCTCCCCAACGACTTCAAAAAACGAAGGAAAAGAGGAAATTATACAAAATGTACGAAAAATGGTGGTACGAAACGTGGCGAAGAATAAGTAGAAGGATAATTGGGAGAACTTTTTCTCGAGGAAATCAATTAAGATTTTATGAAGCGCTTGAGAGATGGAATCGATTGAGCCTGTTCCTGCACTTAGCTGTTATATTCATTTATCGTTTAATAAATTTTTAAGTTTTGTTACCAATTGATCTTTCATTTCATTCTTTATTATTGATTGCACGCAAAAAATAAAAATAAAAACTTTATAATCAATTTTTTCAAAATTTAATAAATTCAATTTCTCGAAAACATACTTTCGGGTGGAATCTCTTTTTCATTTTTCTTTTTTTCTTATTGATACGATAAGGAGATAGCAATTTTTCCGATTTTATAAAAGTCACTTTTCGCGATTATTGAACACGGGGAGAAGCGGTCGAATGGAAGCCTCTGGGATTCTAGATGTCTCGAGCTTCCAAGCTTACAAGCTGACTTTGTGCATTCCTTGCCGACAGGTGTGATTAAATATCGATCTGAGGGAATAAGCTGGACTCTGTGTGAATAATTTCGCGAAAAATGCTTCGTGAACGACATAATTGAAGTTGTTAGTTGAAAAAACCATGATGCAACGAAGAATGGAAAGAACCTGTAATTAATTTGAAAAAAGCATAATTTTTAATCGATATCATCCGACATCTGATGATAATTTTTCTGCAATTTTTAAAAGGATATGCGGTACTTTATTAATAATTTCTACTTTATCTTTTACTTTATTAATATTAATAGGATATGGTGCACGAACTCATTGATAAAATTCTCTGAACCCACGATACGGCCATGATTTCCTTTCGATGGAATAGAAAAATTCGTATCAACGTTTAAATTTCCATCGAAACGATATTTAATTAAATAAAGCGATAATTTCATTTCGACCAATATTGGTTAATCGATATACCAATGTAATCCAATATCGGTTGGTCTCAGGGAAGGATAAATTTTTTCCCTTACCGGTAACAATTTTCTTTTCTGCTATTTTTTTTTTCCTTTTTAAATCATTGGAAAGCGACCGCATAAAGGAAAATGTAAGACAAATTACCGGGCAAATAATTAAATTGTACCTCTGGCCGACAGGAGGAATGTCCGTGACAGGCCCTCGATCGAGCGCATTTCGGTAAATTCGATAAAACTTTTACCCCTTCCATGACACGGGATTCGTGCTCCTCTCGATACGGGCTCGTTTTCTTCTCCCACCTCTTCACGTCGTTTCCGGCTCGTTCCAATAACGCGACAATAAAATGGGCCCCCGCTTCCGTGGATGGAGAATTGGTCGATGTAAAGAGTTCCCAGGAAATTTTTCAAACTTCTTGCTACAACTTTTATATATTTTGAACCGGTGTTATCGAGTGTCGAGAGGGAAACGTTTGCGTAGATTTAATCCTTGGATAAATTGTCGGAGAAATATAATATTTCGTGAATTGTGTAAAATCAAAATTAATTCAGAAAAAGGAAAGAAATTAAATAAGAAACAACTAAACTTTCTGAATTCGTTTCATCTTAAAGGATGATCGTAATACAATTTTTATTGATTCGGAATTATTCTTTACAAAACAGAAAACGTGCGGTCTTGCAAATGGAGAATCATGGGAAAAAAGGAAAACTTGAAGAAAAGAGTTTCACCTAACGTAAAGGATAATTAATAAATTTTTCTTGAGAATTCAGTTTCGGAAATGAAATAGATAATCAGTTCCGTGTAGAGGCGCTTAACAAGCCTTGGGCAGAAATTGCAGAAGTTCCTTATCTTCCTGGAAGAAGGAAAGTATGTTTCCATGTTGAAGAAATAAGTTTCTCTCTCCTAGAGATTTTGTTCCTTGCATTTACGATTGTGGAAAGGAACCGGTCAGCCGTGCCGATTGTGCAGATCGTCGCACGCGATATTCGCGAATGAAAAGCCGTGATTCCGCGGTACGAACAGCGATGGAGGTGGAAGGTGTGCGGAATGAGGGTAACGACCGCGATAAGTGGAATAAAAGAAAAGGTAAAATCGTGCCAGCCTATACTGGGAAAGTTATATTGTCAGGGAACGTTTCGAGATATTGTGATATTTGAAACTGCTACACCGTATATATAGGAATATATTCCATCTTGCGATAAAGTTGGGACACGTATTTTTCTTTCAGCTCGATATTATTATCGCAAAATTGGAAGAAAAGAGTACGTTTGGTAAAATCTCGTATGTTTAGTCTCGTTTCTTACGAGATTTTATTTTGAAAAAAAAATTGCAGTCGAGTTTACAATTGGTTACGAAACGATTGGGATATGCCTCGTTATATATGTTGTAATTAGTCTCGAAATGATTTAATATTTTACACGTTACGTGTCTTTTCTATATTTATTTTATACGCGTCAATTTTGAAACGTGCTCACCAAACCTGAAGCAAATGTATATCACGGTAAGATAACTTGTCTATCTAGGGATTAGTAGAATTAGTTTGTGCAAACTTCCTGAAGTGATTCTGGACACTGATTGGCAACGGTTGACTTGCAAAAGCTCACTAATAGATGTTCACAGGAGTAATTAGTGAAACTTCTCTTCGCCCTAACTCGAGAAAATTGGTTTGTTAATCTTTACAAAGATTACTGCACCTGTCATCGCATTTTTTCTCGTGCAAAAATTTTCGAATGAAAATTCTCCTCGATCCTTCCCTCGATCGATAAATCTCCAAAGTAAGATCCAACGTAAGAATTTCAAAAGTATCGATAAACACCGTGAGAAAATTTTCGAAATGGCAAAAAATAAGTTTCCATCCTTAATTTTCTTAAAAATTTCTTAAAAATTTGATCTTCGTTTTTAGGTGACGGTCAGGGACGACGGATGGCCGTCTCTCTCCTCGACGACCCGCGTCGTGATCGCAGTGGCGGACATAAACGACCACGGGCCCGAATTCGAGCAAAAGTTCTACACCGTTCAGATACCAGCATCCCCGTCCACCGATAAACCGTTGTTCCAGGTAAGCCATCACTTTCCAAACAACCGTCGATCGATCTTCGTAATTCTATCCGACCTTGTCTAGTTGAGAATTAGGGGCTGGCATCGCACCATTTTCTTCTTCACCATGTTGCCGGAGAAACGGACCGTTCGTGTTTCTATCCCGTTTCGTTTCTCTATTTGTCTCCTTTGTACGCCAAGTAGAAGTAAAAGTCCCTCCCCTCCCCCCTCCCCCAAGTATCTTGTTGTATATATTGTCCGTTCGTTCGTGAAGAAACGTAAAACGCAGAAGGAGTGTACCAAATTGTACCAAAAATGTACGTACGTATACTAAAACTGAAGGGAGTTGTGCGCGAGTCGAAAAGTATCGTGGAAGGATCTTTGATCCTTGGAAAGTTGAAATTTTGAAGATTCGACGATTCGAATTTTTTATGGAGTTTTATCATTCGATAATGTCGATTCCTGCACTTCCCTTAAGTCGACGGCAAGCTGGGCGGAAGTGAACGCTGCCAAGTGATGTGCGATACAATTGGCGAAGTAGAGAGCATGGGTTCTAGTTTAACGGTTTTTAAAGGTGAAAGTTATCCAATATAATTCAATTTCTGAATTATTATAAAATTTTTAGATATTTATCGCGCTCTCCTGAATGTTACAATCTGATTTTATTGGTAATTATATTTAGGTTTAATATATTAGTATCTAGTCGTTATTTTTTCTTTTAATTTTTCAATCATTGTTGTATAAATAGTTTTTTTTCAGACAAGTGAAATTTTAAATTCAAAGAATCCCAAATTAATTGATTTAACTTCCAAAAAAATATATATATATACTTTTCAAACCACTAGCGTTCATTTCTCAAACGAACCAGTTCACACTTTACTCGGTCAAATCGGTTTGAAAATAGTCTCAGAACCTCACACTCTTCCGTAATAATTGCCAAAAATCTTCCAAAAGACCTTAACTGTATAGATACCGAAACAACGTCTCCCAAATCTCACGTATTATTTGCTGATAATTGCTTGGAGTCTGTCTTTATTGTACGCCTTGTTCGCCTTGACGGCTAAGCCGCAAACGTAGCACAAATCTAGTCTATATCAAGATTTAAAAAAGGAAAAATCTGATGTACATAAGCGCACGAAGATAAGAAAAAGAAGGTCGATCGCATCGCGAAAGGTTAGATTTAGCACACGAACGCCCTCGCACGGGATCCTCCCGTGGAATTCTTCGGATTTACGGCGAGAAGACACAGTCCTGGTTAACGTTTCACGCATCGGCAGTTTCTCGAGCATTCTGACAACGGAAATCGCGGTTAACGTTTTCTTCGAGACGACCCCTGGGTTGTCCACTGTTATCTTTTGAATCGATGATCGATCCTGGCCTCGATGACTTCGAGTTACGCGAATTGTTTGTTTGGGAACGAATAATTTAGGCGCCATTAAGTGTGTTAGGTTATGTTCGTAAACTGTTACTGCTTGTTGGAAAAAGATTAAATAGTATTGAGAGTTGTTTTTTTTTTTGAAACCTTGTAATTGTATTTTCAATTTTTTTTTTAATGATTTAAAAATGGATTCGTACAAGAAAATAATGTGTTAATAAACTTTGTAATAATTGTCGTAGTTGTAGTTGATACTATACTATGAGGTATTCGTCAATAATTGTAAAGAATTTTCTGTGTTGTTTAAAAATGTTCTGTAGTTTACATGTTGCGAGTTTCGTAAATTTTATGATATAAAATTATAATATGCATAATTTTAATAATTGCAATGTATATTTTAAAATTCGTAGAAATTTGCCAAATATAAATTTTGGTATATTAATAATTCCAAATATCATTTTGCAAGTTTAAAATTAACGTATCGTAATATTTATTTACAGGAAGTAAAATATTTCCTCGATCGTTATAACGAAAATTTTTATTTAATCGTAACTTTTATTTAATCGTATAAAACCGTAACAGTTTTCAGCGATCAGACCTATTTTATATGATCTTAATCGCAGATATTACGCGTAATATCCAAATATTTGCAAATTTCGAAAATCGACGGATGAAATAATTTAATAAATAATATTATCGACAAAGAGCAGTAGAGAGAGAAATGATTAATCCGACGTCACAGTGACAATAACTTTCATAATATACCCGAGAATATTTAATATAATTTTCCTGTCAGCGTCGAATTTCGTCGAAGCCAGATTCGATTTCGTCGGATATCGAATTACGCGTCGGTCGTTTTCGTAATTTTCGGTCGGTCACTGTATATTATATATTATCAATCTTCGTTCTCGCAAAATTTATATATTCAATTTGCAATCGTATAAAATTTCTCGTATTCTCTGTATTTATATATCTCGAAAGAAAAAAATTTATACGTACAAGTTGCCGATTATGGATCAAAATTTGGAAACAAACTTGTATTTTCAATACGCTTTAATTCGACCGAGCATTCGATAAAGCTAAAATGATTTCATCCACGTTGTTCAAACTTTTTAAATTGGTTTGTAAAATCGCAATTACATGTGTTTCGCGACGAAAACATGGTATCGAACGATTTATCATTTCGAGAATAAAGAAAGAAAACCGACCAATCGAAACCACGCGTCCGCTCGGTAAGGTAGGAAAAGAGAGATACGCGGTGGAAGGGATAAAAGCGAATTAGCGGAAGATAATGCGAAAGTTAAAAGGCTTCCTTCTCTCGTTCTCGACAGAAATCGAGGAACCGCTCGCGGGAGTTCGACCTTTCGATCGATACGTTACTAGAGAATGGAACTTGGGAGACATTTAGCCTCGACAGCTTGTCAGGGGATCCTATATTCAGGGTAAGGACAACGCTGGCACGTAAAAGAAACTAAAGACGCCACTTCGTGGCACGGGAGCATAAATGATTCCCGCGTGAAACGCGGAATTGGTCTCGGATAGTTAACGCGAGCTCTTGTGCATTGATTTATGACCCGCTTTTATGTACATATATATATATATATGTATATCTATACGTATTGTACATCGACTGTTAACGTTCTAATTATGACGCTGCATTTTCATGCAACTCTATGCCTATATTTCTTTTTTGTTTATTTATTTATTTTTTTTTCTTAAATAATAGGAATCATGCATCTCGTCTACTACTTGATCGATCGTCTTTTGTCCACTTTTGCCCGATGCAACCCTTCCTCTTGTACTATACACGAAGAGAACTCTTAAACTGGCGCAACACGCGACTCTGAGCAAACTTTATGTAAAATTGCGATGGAGGGGAGAAAAGGTTGATTTTCAATGAACGCGGACCACGCTGCTGCTACTTCGTACGCTGAACCCTGGGTAATTGAGGCTCGTTCGTAGCTGTCCGGGGATTTGGGTCGAGAGTGGAATTTATCTCCCCGAGTTATTAAGTATCAAGTGCCTACCGGCTTCTTAATTGCATTCAGAGTTCAATGCTCCCTTTTTCTCGGAGGGAAGGCCGAAGAATTCGATATATCTCGGTTATTTCTAATGTTTTCGAAGGAAAAACTCGAAGACTTAATTATACCACGGTCTTTTAGCTAAATTGTTCGTTCCAGATGTAAAGCTATAACCTGCGTTTCTTTGAGAAGTAATTGTTTCTTCTCCGTTCTTACGATATATATCTATTTTTACGACGATTTTAATTACTAAATACCTCGAATAACTTCGAAAACTTCTCTTCTGATTTTTATAATTACTTGGAACAATTCGCGAGAAAATTGAAGTATATATAATCAAAGAAGCCTCTAGAGAACCTGATTATATTAAATTCTTTTTTTTTTTTCTATAACAGTATCGAGTTTCGTAATGAAATGGATAAAGTGAATTTTCAATAGAAAACTTTAAATATCGTATTTAACATATAATAAACGCTATTTGGCAAATAACTTTTTTATGAATGTTCAACACGTTCGCTCAGAGTCGCATCACGCCATGTGTTGCTATCTTTCTCCTATGTATGCGTCCAATTCGAATTTCTCCGCGTTTTTTTTCAGTTTTGCTCGTATCATTGTATCATATATATATGTTCTTTATGAATGTTTGCATTTGTTGCATCTGGGGCTGCAGCCTGATCCTGTTTTCCCTTCGTAATTAACGAAAGGCGCCGAATTAGACCGCTATAAATACGAGAGCATGAAATGATAAAGAATGGAATGAAATGGGAATGCTCGTAACAAACCAGTTTTCTTTCCCACGAATTGAACAGTGCGCCGCCGCCTCGGGAATGAAAATCGCCCCGGGTCACTCGACAATTGCATCAATTACAATTGAACGCGGAATACAACTTTCGTCGAAGAATTTCAATCTTTTCGATCAAAAATTAAATCCAGAACAGATATTCCAATATTTCGAATATATCATTCATTCTTCTCATCCAACTACCCATTCAACTCCCCCCCATCCAACCGTATTATTACCCCACTCCACGAATCCGAAAAAGAAAATCCTCCACTTGGCCCAAATTGAACCAATTAAACCAAATAAAGCTCTTTTACAAGCTCGATCAATCGGTAACGCATATATAACGATGGGATACGATAGGACTCAAAGTCCTTTAATCAAATCGAACGAGGCCCCCGGTCAAAGGGGAAGATTCTCTTCCGCGGTTGAGCACGAAAAAAAATCGTGGGTCAGAGAAAACCGGGAACCCGATAATGAGCTCCGCCGAGGAGAGATGTGTTCGTTGCGGGGGGGGAAAAGGCGCAAAATCGGTGCAGAAACCCTCGCGCCGTTTAATGAACAGGCGACGATACATTTTTCCGTGTGCATCGGCTCGAGAAAACACTGGAGCCTCCTCTCTCTCTCTCTTTCTCCTTTCGTTCAACCATCTATTCGCGATCTATTCGCGAAAAGAGGCCTGTGTTTTAATACGCTTTAATGCAGATCGATATTTGACAGCCGCAAAGGATTTTTGCCTTTTTCCCTTTATTTTTTCCTCTTTCTTCTTTTTTCTTTTCCTTCCTTCCTTCCTTCCTCTCTCTTTTCTCTTTTCTCTTTTTATTCGTGCCGCGTACCGCATGATGACTGCGCGAATGCAACGCTTCGAGGCCACGAGCGCAATGTTTTTGCGATGGATCCAGAAAACGAAGGAAACGAAGGAGAGATGGGTGAAATATGGATGTGGGAGAGAGAGATGGAAAGAGAGAGGAAGAGGGAGAAAAAGGGCGGGCGAATTGAAAAATTGTAGACCGTGAACGAAATGTTTTAGAAAGAATGAATTGTCTTTTTTTTTTTATTGTTTTATAATTTGTTTCTTTCTTTCTTTCTTTCTTCCTGGTCGTAATTGAGAGATTTGCGTGTTTTGTATATAATATATACGTATATAGATTTAATTCGTCGATCGTTCTAGACGCGTGTCGCTTTTTCCTCTTTCTTTTCAAATTCGTTCGCACTTTACACCCTGCGTTTGTTCACTCGGATGTATCATCGATAACTATCCTTTGAAATAATTGATAAACGGTTGATGGGAGGAAAAAAAAAACTCTTGTTGTCATTATCCTATTTCTTTGTTGAAAAAAATATGTTTCATTCAAAGGTTTTTTTTTTCTTTCTTTAATGGAACTTCGTATTTTCGATACGAATGAAAAAAGTAAAAGCCATTATCAAGTAGCGTTCATTTTTACGAGAAAAAAAGTATTGTACTCCATCTTTATTTTTATATTTCTAAACACAATAATTTTTTTCTTCGAATTGATAAAAAAAAACGATAAAAAGAGCATTTGAAACGTCAACCATTTAACAATCATCTCGAACAATCATCAATTATTAAGATTAATGATTACATACACATACACAGGGTGTTTCGAAGCTTTTTCTTTTCTTTTTTTTTTTTTTTTTCCCTCGGAGAAAAAACTTGCGGTCGCAATTATTTTCAGAAATAGCATATTTATAAATTAGATGCAGCTTGAATCGTACAGGATTCCTTTTCTTTCGATACAACCGATGGCAGATATCGATGTCTTCGTTTCTGTGTCGTGTACTGGCTATGTTAGTGGAGAATGGGAATGAAAGGAATTGCGCACGATTACGATCCTTTTGCATCTTTTTTTTTTTTTTTTTTTTTTATTTTATATTCGTGTCCACTCAATAGGTACTCGCGAAGGATAAAGACATCGGAGATAATGGAAAAATTCAGTACAGTATCAAGGGTGGGCGAGGCAAGGGCAAGTTCAAAATTCACCCCACCACTGGAATGGTGTACTCTCAACGCGGATTCGAAGCTGGACAGGAATACGAGATGATGGTGAGCTTCCTTTAAAACGTTCTATTCCTGACGTTTAACCATAAATCCGTTTAATAACGATATTTACACCGTTCCTCGTTAAATTAAATTAAATCCACTTCTCGAGCGTGTAACACATTTCAAAACGCAAAAACCATAAATCGGATGGAGTCATCAACCCGTTCGAGAATTAAACGAAAACATTAGGTCCAGGATGCATAATCGTCCCCCGCAAAGGATCACGTTACGAATACACGGTATGGAAATCCGACACGTTCGAAAAGTCATATATCATGGTCATAATCGGGGAAACAGTAACCCTTAATAACAATTTAAGTCGGAGTTTAACTTGGCCACCTTGGCCTCCATTCGTTAGATAAGGGCGGCAGACTGCGGGGAACCGCAGCGCAGCCATCAAACACGGGTGTCCGTGCAAGTTGTCGAGGTACCAAAGGAATCCGAGAACCCACCAGTCTTCAAAACGAACAATCAGAGTGTCGAGGTTACGGAGAGCGACAAGGTCGGGTTTCTCGTGGCACTGGTCCAGGCCACCGACAAAGATGGCGATTATTTGTGGTACGATATCATTGGTGAGTAAGATCGATCTCCTTTCCCAAAATTAATCCATCTGAAAGGTAATAAGAGGGGGGGGAAGAAAGAATTAAACAGTCAATATTGGTTTTTTTAATAAACTTGTACACGAATAATACTTTTTTTATGATGAAACGAGAAAAACGTGGAATTTTCCAGACGGCGACAAAAGGGACGAGTTCTTCATCGGCCGAGACAACGGAAACGTGCTGCTCGCGAAGAAACTCGATTGGGAAACGCAAAACTTTTACAACCTGACGATCCGCGTGACGGACAGCGTGGAATCTGCCGTGACCCAACTTCTGGTCAACGTGATCGACATCAACGATCACAGGCCTGAATTCACCGAGAGTGTTTATCGCGTGGACATCTCGGAGAACGTGGAAAAAGGGGAGAGGATCCTTCAGCTGCACGCGACCGACGAGGACGAGGACAAGAAAGTGTTCTACAGCCTTCACGCAGCCCAGAATCAAGCCTCGTTGGAGATCTTCCACGTAGATTCGGTGACGGGTGCCGTTACGTTGAACGAGGTCCTCGATCGAGAGGCGATCGAGGAGCACGTACTCACCGTGATGGTTAAAGATCAGGGGACACCGGCGAAACGAAACTACGCCAGAGTTATAGTAACGGTACACGATCACAATGATCATGCCCCGGAGTTCATTAGCGAGATCATCCAGGGAAAGGTGTACGAGACGTCTCCCATCGGCGCTGCCGTGGTCCAAGTGTACGCCATAGACAGGGACAAAGGAGACAATGCCAAGATCACTTATTCGATTACTTCTGGGAACGTGGGTAACATGTTCACGATAGATCCGAATCTGGGCGTGATTCGAGTAGCCCGAGAATTAGATCTGAGCGCCTCCTCGGAGTACATATTGTTGGTAAAGGCCACGGACCACGGTTCCCCGGCGTTGGCCAATACGGTGCCTGTACACGTGATGGTAACCATGGCCGACAATGCGCCACCTAGATTCATCCAAAAAGAATTATCGGCCGAAATTTACGAGAATCAACAGGTGGGCACTTACGTGAAGCACGTGGAAGCAAGGAGCACGTCCTCCTTGCAGTTCGAGATCGTTCAGGGGAACAAGGACGACACGTTCTTCGTAAATCCGAGCACGGGCGTCATAGTGATCAAGAACGAGCTGGATTACGAGAAGACGAAATTTTACAACTTGACGATAGCCGCGACCAACATGGCCAGCGCGAAGGCGCATTGCAACGTGATCGTCCACGTTCTGGATCGAAACGACAACGCGCCAAGATTCCTGCAAGCCGTGTACAGCGGGGAGATAAGCGAGGGCGCCACCATAGGCTCCTTGGTGCTCACCAACACGAGCACGCCATTGGTCATAAAGGCGGAGGACGCCGACTCCGAGCTGAACGCCCTTTTGAATTACGACATAGTGGAGGACTTGCCGCGAAAATACTTCCACATAGACTCGAGCACGGGCGCAATTAGGACGGTAATGGTTCTGGATCACGAGACCGTTCCTAAGTTCACCTTCCACGTGAAAGTCTCCGATCTGGGGAAACCGAAACTGTCCTCCGAGACCACTGCCAAAGTGATGATCCTCGTCACGGACGTGAACGATTGTCCGCCCAAGTTCCTCGAAAACGACTACAACACCACCGTGCTGTTACCCACGTACAAGAATGTCGCCGTGGTCCGAGTCAGCGCCGTCGATCCAGACAGTTCTGAAGGCGTCCCGCTCAGGTATTTCTATTACATGCTTTAATTCGAGAATAAAATAATTATTCCACTGAGATTTTTGCCCGATATATAAAATTTGAATATCGATCCCGGTTGAATTAGAAAATCGTTTCTTCGATTCTAAATATCCCTATTTTCAGATACGACATCATCGATGGGAACAAGGCGCACACGTTCGACATAGACTCCCAAACCGGTGTGATCACCGTGTATAACCCGGAACGCATGAAGAAAAGCTATCTGTTACGGGTCCGCGTGTCGGACGGAAAGTACTCGAGCGTGTGCCAGGTGAACGTGATCGTGGAGAAGTCGGAGAACTCTGGGCTGATGTTCCAGAAGGACGTCTACGAGGGCACCATACCGGAGAACTCGACTCGAATCACCACTGTCGCGGTCGTGAACGTTTTGGGGAGCGCGTTGAACGAGCACATTGTCTTCAGCATTCTGAACCCGACCGACATGTTTGTAATTGGATCCACGTCCGGCGCGATCCGAACCACCGGGATTAGATTCGATCGGGAGGTTTGCGACCATTACGAATTGATAGTGGAGGCGAGGAGTCAGATGCCGGGCAGGGAGAAGCCGAGGGTGGCGCACGTGATCGTGAACGTCACTATATTGGACATCAACGACAACTGTCCAATGTTTGTTAACTTGCCCTATTACGCCGTCGTGTCTGTGGAGGCGCAGAAGGGCGACATTATTACCAAGGTAAATGGATTAGTACGGTCAAAGGATCGACCGTAGGAATTAGGAATAGTTAACTGGTCGGAGGAGATATGATAAACTGGTTTATCCGATTATATCGAGTGGCTTAATTGTATTCCACAAATTATAATGTTTAAGTTCTTCAAAGCTGTTGCTCGATCGGTTCCCAGGTGCATGCAATAGACATGGACAGCGGCGACAACGGAGAAGTTAGGTACGAGCTGAAGAAGGGCCACGGAGAGTTGTTCAAGGTGTGCAGAAAAACGGGCGAGATATCTCTGAAACAGAATCTGGAGGGTCACAATCGCGAATATCAACTCACTATTGCCGCATACGATGGAGGTAGACGGGCAATTTTCAGAATTTACATTTTGATCAAAGTTTAAACAGCATTCGACACGGTTTAAACTTGATTCCAGGCATTACACCGTGCTCTATCGAGGTGCCGGTGAACGTAAAGGTGATAGATCGATCGATGCCAGTGTTTGACAAGCAATTTTACACGGACAGCGTGCTGGAAAGTATTGAGATACATTCGCCTCTAACTTTGTCTATACAGGCCGAGTCGCCGTTGAATCGCAAGTTGATATACAGTATAACAAAAGGGAACGATTTCGAGGAATTCGCTCTGGATTTCAACACAGGTGAGCGAGCTTTCGTTAGTCGCATGGCAGAACAGTTTTTCAAAAAAAAAAAAAAAAAAAAACCGTGGATGAACAATGAAACGAAGATTGAATTAAACGCGCAGCGACCAGGCACGGAACGATGAAGTTGCAACACAAACAATGTATCTTTCGACAACACGCACGTTAAGATTTAAAAAACTGCCACGTTTTCGATTCTCTCTTTCTCTCTCTCTTTCTCTCACGTTAGTCTTCTTTCTTCTTCTTCCTTTTTTCTCTTTTTTTTTTTATTTTTTTTTCATTTTTTTCATCGTTCCATGCAAGATACGATACAGTCGAATCGTAGATATGTACATACGCGTTTCACGAGTGAGATTTCTCTCGATAGTTGTTTTATCTTTTTTTTTTTCACGAGAAATATTTTTTTTTTCCAATTACGTCACGACAGCGGCGAACGTGTGTTACATTCGAAACGAATAGCGAAATACGGAATACGTTGCGTCCTAAATCCCCAGTCCCGAATGAAACGTCTCCTGAGGATTCTCATTCCAACTCGGCTGTGGGACACATAATAATAATAATAATAATAATAACTTTCGACCTTTTCATTACTGGAAATGTTCTACTGACGAGACCGAGTTTCTCTCTCACAGTTTACAGCGATAATCGATCCAACAACGCGAAATAATTTACTTAAGATACGTATCTTTTGTAACGATAATTTTTAAATCGTTTATGGCTGTAAGGCGATTTGTCGTTTCTATTTTTTTTATCGTAACAATTTATCAATTTTATATGTGTATATAATGACACGACGAAGAAAATCGTTTCCACTTGTGAAAACGGCAACAGCAATGAAAGGGTTAAATATAAATGATTTATCTCGATAACCTCGATACACAAACAACCGCGCTTTCCACTTTAACGAATGACGCGTTGGCTCCGCTGTATACATGGTATTCGGTGACTAAATTCTAATCAAGTCACGGTGTAGTGGTGAGACAACAGTAGCAAATTGGGGATGTTGGAATGTATCGCACGTAACACAAGCTGCAGTTACAATTATACGGTTAATTTGTTGTCGTATACGTGAATTAATCATAAATAATTATATTTATATCTCAATTTAATTCCGCCCCACGATAATTCAAATTTACGTACGTTCCGCTATTATTACTATTTATTTATATTTATTTGTAGTAGTTTATTTATTTATTTATTTATTTATTTATTTTAATCAATTAATTCTCCTCTCTTTACCAATCCCTCCCTTATAATTTATTCTTTACGAATGCTTATCTGATTAAACTAGAAATTAAAGTGTTGTTGTATCTCCCTGTTTCGCAGCCCCCGACAGTAACAATGGTCCTTGTGAGTATAAAAAATACTAGTTCTATCGGTCTGCTGTGTTGCACTGTATCACGCTACTGCACTGCTCTCTTTCTCTCTTTTTTTTTCTCTCTCTTTCTATGATGATTTTCATGCACGAAAAGGATCCGATTCTCGCGATAAATCCACATCCTGTCGGTTATCTATTGGATTAATATCAATCCTGTGCATCACGTCAAAGAGTAAATTAGAATAACGATCCGGATTTCACGCGAGATATCGATTGTCGAATTCAAGCCGATAGCAAGAAAATCGTCGGTATAGATATTTAATTGTAAATGATAAACATATGTATTTCTATTGTATTAAATTATATATCATTCTTGAATCATTGAGTAATAATTTCTGAAAAATGTTTGAAAATTTTTTAATCGCCATATTTTTTAAATTTAAAATATACTTGTATTATCGTAATACTTTATCTAAAAATTATCAAAGATACGAAGAGTTCTTACCAGAATCAGTTAAATCAAATTATACGAAATATAAATCGGAATCGACCGCTTGGGCGGTCGAGGCTTTCGTCCGCCATACACAGCTTCCATAATTGCACGGCTCGTGCACGATGTCCGTCATTTTTCACGACAACTAACTGCTTGTCAATGACTATGCACGATTCTGTATAAAAAACAAAAAGAAAAAAAAAAAAAAGATTAAATCCAAGAAAAAGTAAGGCTCAACGTGGCATGTTAATCCCCTTTCCCAAAGTAAAAGAAGATCGCTTTTGATCGTACATTTTTGCACTTACTTTTACTCACCGTCTCCCATCCAACCGGTCCTATTATCTCATATATAGAAGCAACGAAGCCGCGTGAAAAACGGGTTTGGAGCACATTATTGCTTTTAAACGTCAATACGTGGTCAACGTGGTTAACGAAGACCACACTCCTCGCGGTGACATGTAGTCGCTGCAAAAAGTATTTGCACACTATTATACTCGCTATATAGTTATATTTACTGTAGACAAATATCTGTATGTTTCTCATTTTTCATGGACAATATAGATTGTTTATTATTCGACTATTTCTTTTTTTATTATTCTTATACTTTAAAAAAATTTTAAAAATAAAAAAATTCAGGAATGAACTCCTGCTCCAGACGTATAATTTAATAATATTTTCATTATAATTGTAAAAATTTGATAGTATGGAAATGAAAAACGAGGAAAAAGTATTTTATTTGGAAAATAAGGTAGTTTAATGCACTTAATATGTGCAAATACTTTTTGCAGCCACTGTATAATCTAGATCGCGTCTAGATGCTGAGCTTAACATCGGTACACTACTTTTTCTCTACCTAGTTCCTTTTTTCTGATTTTTTTTTTTTATTTTTTTTACTTATAAGCACCGTGATTCTCGCGGCTTTTACTCTTATTTTTTCGCATGGCGTGCCTGCACCTTACGTCGCGTGCAGAATCGAAAAAAGATACGGTGCTTGTACCTTAAACGAGCTACAATGTGTATGGCGAGAAAGGGAACAGGCAACTCGTTTGTAACAGGTTGACTGCGATACGTGACGAAATATTCGCTTATTCACTTCTCGAGATCGATCAAGAAATAACGGAGTTCTATCCTGCTTGCAAAATTGCGTTTCCTTCGTTTTGCAACATTTTCTGATCTTACTTCGATATTTTTTAATTAGAATTCTTACTGAAGTATTGAAATTAAAAATTATCTTCCTGAAGATTGGTAAAATAATTGATTTGAAAAAGATATTTTTAAAAAATTGTGAGATGTTTGATATTTTTCACAATTGGAATAATAAAAATATAAGATATACTGATAATAATAAAAAATTTATAATCTACATTAAATACTAAAGTTTTATTATTAAGAATGGAAAATGATCTACAAATTTTTTTTTGTTTAAAAATATTTATGTGATAAAAAAATTTCTAAAAAATTTTCTAAATAATTAATATTTCAATCCTATTAAAAATATTATATATGGAGATCTCAAGAAATAATCTCACATAATTTTTTTCCATAATATTCCAAAGAAAAAGATCAATCAAATGAATGGAGTCAACCTGTTAAGTTGCACAACATGTTCAAAGGTGCAGACATTTCTGGTAGCATCCGCAAATTCATTCACGGTATCCAACCGTCTTGTATAAACGTGTTTACCACGTGACTTGCATTCAGTGTCTCTTCTTGGTGTCCGCGAAACCGAGCAACTCCTTCAATTATCCGAGTCATCATTACTGGGAAAAAAAAAAAGACAATGAGAACCGCATCTCTACACCTCATTAAATTCTATTAATGATATCTGCATTAAGTTTAAGCATCGATAAACTATGCTGCTTTTCATGCTACTCTCCAAAAGGAAAAAGTCAACCTGTCGATGTGCAATCTCTAAATAGATTTAAATGAGACTTCCTTTAAATCTTTTTTTATGATATATAAATAATAAATAATAATATTATATCTAACTTTAATGATTTAAAAAAATAAATAGATAAGAAATCTTATGCAAAGTTTAGTCTTCTCATTCAATTCCAATAATTTTTTTTTTTGTAACTATTTTGTAAACAATTAAAAAACTTTGTTGCATCTCGATAATTTTAAAAAGAAATAAAGAAAAATTTCACAGAGATTAGATTAATCCTTTGTATTAAAATTAAATTAAATTTAACGATTGTTACTATTATTATTTTTCTTATTATATACACGTACATCATAACAAAGAATTCAAAAGATGTAGCACATCGACACGTTCGTCCGGGAAAAAAGTATAATAAAATAGAGAGGATAGAAAGAAGTGTATACGAAAAAAATCTAAAAAAATACACGCGACACAAATTAGACAGACACACGAATCCTCCACGCTATTATTCAGCATCACGAACATAAAGGAAAAGTTTCTCGGCTTTGTGGACGCTACCGCTGCATAGAATGCTTTTGGGTCTACAATCTTCTCTTCGATAAATCAGGTGTAATCTACGTGGTGGACGAGTTGGATTACGAGCAGAAGAAACAGTACGAACTGACCGTCCGCGCGACGGACAGCGTATCAGGCGTCTACGCGGAGGTGCTCGTTAGCATTCTGGTACTGGACGTGAACGATTGCCCGCCCGAATTCACTCAAGACTCGTACAACATCTCGGTATCCGAGGCAGCGCCGTTCGGCACTTCCGTGTTGAGAGTCAGCTCCAGAGATAACGACACGGGTAAGTGGTTATTAAGTCCGGCTCCAACGTAGTAGAAATCCTGTTACGTCCTTTCAATCTTTCTTCTTCGTATAAATCTTGTTTTCATCCTAAAAAGTTTGTTAAGTTGAAGAATGATACGTGTAATTTCTTGATGTTAATTTTGATATTGATTTTCTATTTGAAATTTTCTCTTATCCTTATTTATAACAGATTGAAAAAATTAAAATCTTGCAATAATTCAATTTTATTAATTTATATGATCAATTAAAATTTTTTCATTTATATCATTTTCTATTCTAAACTTTTATTAAATCTAACATAGATTGTTTTGCATTCTCATTAATATATAAAATATTAAGTTATATAAGAATTAATGTTCATTATTTCTACCAATTTGATTAATCTTAAATACAGTAAGATATATTTGAATACGAATTAAAGAAATTGGAATCGAATTCTTCACGAAACTCTGTTTAAATTTTGAATTACTGAATTAAGGAAGTAGAGATTCTAGCTCTCTGGCTATGCTCATAAATAACGAGAGACACTCTTGTTGCAGCAAGATTAATGTTATTGTAATTATTGTGAAGGATGCTCTTAGCGGATATCAAAGTCGGATTATCGCGATGAAATATACCTTGAGCTTGTTACATGATTGTACGAGAATGAAAAAGAAACGAGAAAAGGATGAATAGAAACTCGTGTTTCTCGTTTTTATCTAATAATTTTATCTAATAAAATGATTTTATCTAAATAATTTATTATTGAAAACAGTGAATAAAATTGATATATAATTTCGATTAATTAAATAGAATTTTAACTTTCCATTAATCATTATAGATTTTATTAATCTATAATGATGTATTAGAAATATTCCAAATATTCCAACACAAGGAAATCATTAATTCCCCCCTTTCCATTTAGACATAAATCAGCAAGTACGCTATGCGATTCAAAACGACACGGAAAACAGCACGGATCTGTTTCACATAGACCCGGAAGAAGGTGTGATCTTTTTGAAGAGATCTCTGGATCACGAAGCCCACGAGTCTCATCACTTCACCGTAATAGCCATAGATCGCGGCGTACCGAGTCTTTCGAGCACTGCCCACGTTTGGGTGACGGTGATCGATATGAACGACAACCCACCCAAGTTCGAGCAACCCTCGTACACCTGCTCACTGTCCGAACACGCGGAACGGGGTCAATTCGTGACCGTGGTATCCGCCAGTGATCCGGACTACGTTGACGAGAAACTAACGTACACGATAGTCGGCGGCAACGAGCAACAAACGTACAACATCGATCAATCAACCGGCATTATTTCGCTGATCAACATGCAGAACTTTGGAGAAAAAAAGTTGAGCATGCTAAATGTCTCTGTCACCGATAATGTCTATACGAGCTTCGCACGTGTCAAGATCGAGATACTACCTGCCAACAGACACAATCCTAAGTTTCCCAATCCGGTGGTCGAAGTAACGGTATTCGAGAATCAGTTGCCTGGTAGATTGGTCACCAGCGTGATAGCCACTGACGATGACTTCGGAGAATATGGAACGGTCATATACAGCATACCTTCTGAACTTATGAAAGAGATTTTCGATATAAATAGATTGACAGGAGAGATTGTAACTAGGAAGAAATTGAATCGGGAAGAGCAGAA
This sequence comes from Apis cerana, assembly GCF_029169275.1. NCBI lineage: Eukaryota > Metazoa > Arthropoda > Insecta > Hymenoptera > Apidae > Apis > Apis cerana. The sequence continues at coordinate 11,779,710 of NC_083857.1, forward strand.
ATTGTATGAAATACCTGTGATGGCTACCGATGGAGGTGGTAAGTCAGGTTTCGTGATGGTTAGGGTTAAAGTTGGGGATGAGAACGACAATTCACCCGTGTTCCTTCTGAGGGAATATAAAGCTAGTATCCATGGGAATTTGACCATAAATACGTCATTCTTGAAAGTGAAGGCTAAGGATGCTGATGAGGACGACGCTGCGAGGATCGTTTACTCGATCTATGAACCACAGACTTCGGAAGCTAAGGCATTATTTGGAATAAATCCTAATACTGGAGCTTTGTTCCTGCAGAAAAGTGCGATATCGTGGGGTAAGAAGTTAATTTATAAGTTCTGTATTATTATAGATGTTGAAATTTAATACCATTAATATATATAGTAGTATTATGTAATATTTAAATCAAAATATTTTATTATACTTAATTTTTCTTTCTTCTTTTTAACATTCTAGAAAATCAGTTATTTGAGCTCTTTATTCGTGCCGAAGACAAAGGTGGAGCTACAACTCATCACGCTGATGTTCCTCTCAGCATCTATATAATGGGTCCACAAGATATTCCACCTCTATTTGAACGAAAAGAGGACAAATTCTTCATATCTGAAGCATCTCCTGTCGGTACACCAATAACCAGGCTCAAAATCGTAACCAATAGCACGGTCACTTATAGAATAGTTTCTGGAGACGAAGATTCCCCGTATTTCATGATTGATGGTTATGGACAAATTACTTTAATCAAACCTTTGGACCGAGAGAACAAGGACAATCACTTGATCGGAGTTCTCGCCGAAACGGATTCCAGTCCTCCATTGACAGCTCTTGCAGAAATATCGCTTCAAGTGTTAGATGAAAATGATCACGCTCCTAAATTCGAAAGCAATCCTTATGGTATCAGCGTGGCGGAGAACGTGGAGGAAGGAACATCGATTTTGAAAATTATCGCGCACGATGATGATTTAGGTAGCAATGGAGAAGTTCGATATTCTTTCGGCTCGGATATAGGCGAATTAGCGAATGTATTCACGGTGGATGCATATACTGGCTGGATATCGACATTGGTTCAACTTGATAAGGAAAAACAGCCCGAATATAAATTTCAAGTACGTTCAATTAAAAATTAACTACATTTGAATATTTAATAAAATAAATTTTTGATAATTTATTAATAATTCAAATTTTCTTTTTTTCCTTTTAATTCTTTTTCTTGTATAATTTTCATTATTCCATATGTTTTAATTTTATATATTGTTTATAAAATTTAATTATTAAATATAAATCTTCACCGTGTTTAGGTAGTCGCCACCGACAATGGAAATCCAAAGCATTTCGCAAGAACTTCTGTGCACGTCAAACTAAAAGACTATAACGACAATCCTCCCGCGTTCGTAGATGATCGTTACGAAGCAACTGTAAACGAAGACGCACTACCAGGAACAGTCGTGGTCAAGTTGATCACCGTCGACAAGGATTCGGACGTGAACACGCCTATAGAATTCTATATAACATCCGGTGATCCGAGATCCCAGTTTCAGATTAGATCGACTGGCGAGGTGTACGTGGCAAAATCTCTGGATCGGGAAACGATCGATCGTTATGAACTCGAAATAGTCGGCACCGATGGTAAATACGTTTTCAAAACACGAGTAACGGTACAGATACTCGATGTGAACGACAATCCGCCATATTGTCTGAGGTATCGTTATAGAGAAATTCTATCCGAGGGTTCTCATCCAGGCACTTACGTATTAACTGTGCTCGCCACTGATTACGATGACGAACCGAACGCCAAACTGCGTTTCTATTTAACCGGCGACAACAACGACAAGTTCTCATTGGACAAGGAGACAGGCGTGTTGAAGACGATTGGTCAGTTGGATCGAGAAACTCAAGCGAAGTATTCACTCACGGCTCATGTGCAGGATAGAGACAAACCATCTTGGGAATGTTCATCTCAGTTAGAAATTCTGATCTCGGATTTGAACGACAACGCGCCTAAATTCACCATGCAAACATACAGTGCAACACTGCCGGAAGATGTAGAAGTTGGTACTTTGGTAACAAAAGTGCATGCCACGGATGATGATATCGGCATTAATCGCAAGATCAGATACGAGTTTATCGATTCCGCCGATGGCCATTTTCTCATCGCAACGGACAGCGGCATCGTTACGCTCGGCAAACCATTGGACAGAGAAACGAAGGCGATGTATAACGTGACTATCCAGGCATTGGATCAAGGAACTCCTCAATTGATGAGCATGACTTCGTTAATCGTCAACGTTCAAGATATCAATGATAATCCACCAGAATTTGCGTCCAAGATTTACTTCTCTAAAGTTCCTGAAATCTATGCGGTTGGCACGGAAGTGGCAAGAGTTCTCGCAACGTCTAAAGATACCGGGGTTAATGCCGATGTTTATTACTCAATCGTTGGCGGGAATGAACACAAAAAATTCCAAATCGATGCGCGTACCGGTGTCATTATAATTGCGGAACAATTGGATTTTGAGCGTGCAAGAGATTATTTTTTGACTATTCAGGCTGTGGATGGAGGAATTCCGCCTTTGAGTAATCATGCCACTGTGAATATTACTGTGATTGATAGCAACGATAACGCGCCGATATTCAGTGAAGTTTCGTACAGAGCTTCTATAAGGGAGGACGCAAAGATTGGAGAGAAAGTTATACAGGCAAGCGAAGTTTTATATTATAGCGTGTGATATTTTTTAAAAATTAAATTCTATACATTATTTCAAATGACTAATGTACAACTCTAATTCTATGTTATAATTAACGTATCAGGTATTCGCAAATGACTTGGATAGCGAAGAAAACGGAAATGTATCTTATTATATAGAACGAGGTGACAGGCAAAAGCAATTCTCGATCGATCAGAAAACAGGACAAATTATCGTCGCCGCTCCGTTGGATCGCGAGGAAGTCAGTATAAATCATATGCACTATTTCATTATGCATTTATTACTATTTCATTATATATATGCATTTGCAATGTAATCTACAATGTAATATTTCATGATTCCAGATTGGTAATTACGTGCTAGAGGTTCACGCCCGCGATAGCGGTATACCCGTACTTTCCAGCTTCGTAATGGTAAACATCGAGGTTCTAGATGCAAATGACAACTCGCCGCTGTTCTCCCTTTCAAATTATACCGCAGTAGTACAAGAAGACAAGCCCTTGGGTCACACTGTATTACAATTCGTGGTCACAGACGCAGATATCGAGCCAAATGCCGCCCCATATACTTTTGATTTTCGATCTGGAAATGAGGGTGACGCGTTCAGATTGGAACAGGATGGAACATTGCGAACTGCGACTAAATTCAACAATAGAGTGAAGGATAAATATATGCTGCATATACGCGTCTTCGACAATGGAAGTCCACCTTTATATTCCGATGCTTGGGTGTTGATCAAAGTAATCGAGGAATCTCAATATCCTCCGGTAATTACGCCCCTAGAAGTGGTTATTAATTCGTACATGGATGAATATCCTGGTGGAATTATTGGAAAAGTTCATGCAACGGATCAGGATCAATATGACACGCTTTCGTACAATTTGAATCCATCGTCTCCTATTCCAAACGATCTTTTCCAAATTGACAAAATCGATGGCACTTTGGTAGCTCTTCCACGACTCGATGTCGGCGAATACAAAGTAAATGTCAGTGTAACAGATGGAAAATTTAGCACCCATTCTATAGTAAAAGTAAACGTCGATTTAATAACCGATAAAATGTTGGAGAATTCTGTAATCGTAAGATTCAGAGAGGTTAGCCCGGAAAATTTCATATTAAGCCATCGTAAAGGATTTATCAAGACTGTACGAAACGCGATGAATTGTAGGTTAAAAGACGTCGTTATTATAAGCGTTCAACCTTCCACCGATGAAATAAATTTAATTAAATCTCGCACTATTCGACAAACCGTACACAATGATCTGGATCTTTTATTCGCAGTAAAGAAAAGTTCTACACCTTTAGGATTTTACGCTTCTGAAAGTATACGGGAAGCATTGAATCAGCGTATCGAAGAACTGGAGGAATCGACGAAATTGGTAGTGGAAGAAATCGTCAGATTTAAATGCAACAAAGAATACTGCGTTTATGGAGATTGTCAAGACAAAGTTGTTCTCGATGTTACACAAATAACGCCTGTAGCTACTGATGTGATGAGTTTCGTTTCGCCACGTCACAAACACAAGATGGAATGTAGTTGTAAAGAAGGATATGCCGGCAATCATTGCGAACTGGTCGTGAACGAATGTGCTAGAGATCCTTGTCCCATGTTTAAAGTTTGCATTCCTGATTCTTCTGTTCAAGGATATTTCTGCCAATGTCCGGAAGGCTTCGCTGGACAAACCTGTGATATTGACATCTCAAAGTGCCACGACGAATCTTGTTACATTCCACGGAATCCAATATCATTCAGTGGCAAGAGTTACGCTCGTTACAGAATCGACAAAGCCCACATCAGACAGACCATCGAGGATCGTCTTAGCTTATCTTTACGAATCAGAACGGTACAATTAACTGGAAATTTAATGTACGCGGCTGGCAAGGTTGATTACAATATTTTAGAAGTTATGAATGGAGTCGTACAATACAGGTTCGATCTGGGTAGTGGAGAAGGTTTGGTTCGCGTGAGCAGCGTATACGTGAGCGACAGACAATGGCACGAAATCCAATTAGAACGAGAAAGTAACAGCGCTAAGCTAACTGTAGATGGAAAACACGTGGCTCACGGATCAGCGCCCGGTATAAACGATATTCTAAATCTTCAATCGGATGATCTATATCTGGGCGCCGAAGTTAGACAGCATCCATCGATTCTGGGCTTTGAAGATGTTCAACGTGGTTTCATAGGGTGCATGGATGATGTCAGAATCGCCAGAGTATCGGTGCCACTGCACATGAGTGGAGCAAGTAGCGTTGCTGTTTTAAAACGCTTTGCAAATGTCGAATTTAGTTGCGACGCTGCTACAGTTCTCGTGTCCCCAGGAATTTGCGGCTCACAACCTTGTCAAAATGGTGGTACATGCAAGGATTCTGGTGGCGACAATTACGAATGCCAATGCCACACCAGATTTAAAGGACATGCTTGCGAAATCGATACCGATCCCTGCGCATCCTCGCCCTGTCTCTATGGCGGCCGTTGCAAAATCGTGCCGGAAGGAGGTGACTTTACTTGTGACTGTGTTGGGCCAAGCTTAAGCGGAAAACGTTGCGAATTCGGGAGATATTGTAGTCCAAATCCTTGTATCCACGGTGGAGTATGCGAGGAAGGAAATAATGGACCTATATGCAAATGTCAAGGATTCATGGGCGATCGTTGCGAGACGGATATAAATGAATGCGACGCTAATCCATGCACGAACGGAGGTACTTGCGTGAATGAAATAGGAACGTACAGATGTATCTGTCCTCCCAATATGACAGGACTAAATTGTGGCAACCCGGCATATTCCACGCCGATCATATCTAGCCATTTTAACATCACGTGGGAGCAGCTGATGTGGATTGGTATCGCAGTGGTACTGAACGTATTTCTGATCATCATATTCCTCACCTTCCGTCGAATCAGAATGAAACGGACGAGAGCACGAGCGAACAATATCAACAACGAGACCAGGAAACAAATCGTGTTGAACTCGGCACGGCCTCACGAACACGAGTTCAAACGTAGCTCAAAATTGAGCAACTTGGAAGTGATACAGGTATAACGCATATTCGTTACGTGTTACTTCTTTGATTTGCCAGCATTTTAAAAACGAATAATTTTTTGCATGCTTTTGATTATTATATTTCGATTGATCGTAACGCCAGTGATAGACAATTTGTCATTTTACTTATTTATTTCTTTAACGCCGTTTTTTTTCTTAATTTGCCGTCATCAGCTAGTATTCCCTTCCCTTGCGAGTGATGCGTGCATTGAGTTTAAGGTTTTTCGTGTGATTCTTTTTTGCAGAGAGAACCTCCCCAATGCCCTCCTAGACCCGCTTCCTACACTCCAAGCTCGAACAACGAGCCGGCCGCATACGGTAACTCTGCAGCTGTGGCGCTAAATAATTTAGATACGTTGCGTAGTTACGGCAGCGCCGGTGACGAGTTGGAAAATTTCCCTCCTGATTATTTGAGAAATCTGAACCGCAGTACCCCCGTGCCCCCTCCATCCTTAACCCTCGCTAATCCAGTCGGTGGAAACGCTACAGGCAGTGACACGGATAGCCTTCATAAGCCGAGCTGGCAAGAGCAGATGCAACTAGCTTCCTTCATCACGGACACGACAAAGATAAAGAATGGTGAGTAGTATGCGTCGCTGATTCCCCCGATTCATCGTAGCTTCTTACTTTTGTTTTTGCTTGTGGCATGCATCATGGGTGGAATTTATAGCTTGATCCTTTACTCGATCTCTCTCTCTCTCTCTCTCTTTCTCTCATCCTTCCCTTCATCGTTTCTTCTTCGTTCTTTTCGTTCAATCATCGAATTTTTCTCACTTCCTTTTTCGTTATGATTTATATTTCTCTACTTCTCTGTCTATTCCTCTACTTTTCCTCTTTTTAATACGAATGTCCGGAAACGTATGCTGACTTGGGCGTGTAGTGAATCGAATTAACATTGGTGTATCGTATTGTGTGCGCTAACAGACCTGAAACGAGCGAGCCCAGTGGTACCAGAGCTGACCACTGGAGGACTTCTACTAAATTCTTCTCGACGCGTGCCTCATGGAGGTGGGACCTCCGTTGCCTCCATGACGTCCATCGAGGATGATCCTCGTATAGTCGGTGGTAAGTCGAGATAGTAATGCCTGAAAAGAAATGAAACGAATACGTAAGGATACATTTGATATTTGGGACGCTTCGCTTATCGCTATCTATCTCTCTATCGGCTAGACTTCTTTTTTTTACTTCCTTTATTTACTTAACGATACACTGCTTTTCTTTCTATTTCTCTTTCTCTTCTTCTCTCTTTTTTTCCTTTTCAACTCCGTATCGCGGCGCTAGATCGTCGCATGTAGCGTGTCGGAGTACAGTTGTTGTCTGCAATGCTTTTAGGGTATCACTGGGATTGTTCAGACTGGGTCAGACCAAGCCAAAACCCCTTGCCTAATATCACGGAGGTGCCTGGAAGCGAAGTACCAGACTCGTCCAGCTTCCACAGCAATGAGAGTAACGAATCAAACACTCATCAGTTACCGTCAGGTGAGTATGCGACTGCATGCTCGCAGTACGTTGCTTTCTTTCGCAGCTATTAGAATAAATTATTGTTCACATGGAACGGTCTTCTCTAATTCATTTACGTTTATAGAGATTTTTTGCGTAAAATAATTTTAAAGGAAGGTATCGAATCTTGTTTCCCTTCGAGTACTTTATATTATTTTATATAAATAATAATAATAATAATAATGAGGGATGCATGTGAAATATTAAGGTAGACTCGATGGTTCGCATTTTAAGTTTAATAAGTTAGTATTATTTTAATATTGATTTGACAGAATATGAAATTAGTAACACTAAAAAATCTTCTAAGTTGAAAATGACAAATTTTTTCATACAATTTTTTTTTACAAGAAAAAGCTGCTTTTAGTATCTAATTTAATTATTAAATTGAGAATTGAAGCAACTCTCCAAAGTGCATAAAATCATGGATTATATTGATTACAGTGCACGGCTCTGTAGATCCAGCGAGAGACATCGAGACGTTGAACGAAGATCAAGAATCAGAATACGTCGGCGACTCGGAATGCGGGACTGAATTCTCTGAGCAATATCAATGCGCAGAAACACAGCGTTTGAATCCCCTGGACAGTGGCGGCGAAGGAGAATACAAGTATAAAGGTTCCGAAAGTTATCTTCGCCATCCGAATTCTTATCTACCGCATTACAATATCCACACGGACACAGAGAACGAAACGAATCCGTTGAATGGACGTCTTAGTACTTTAGAATCCGACGAGGAGGAAGACGACGTAGTGCCTTATGGTTTCCCAAGCACCCGACGAAACCGATGCCACAAAGGAGACGAGGTCGATGAAATCGGTTCGGTGATCACCACTCTCGAAGAAAGGAATTCGTTGTTAGGCGGTGCGACGAGTAACAGCGATTTATCCACGAATTTGTGCGAGATTGATGATTCCGAGTACGAGATCACCGATCAAAAGAGTAACGGCCGTTTGTGGTTGTCGGGGAATGGTATCACGCAGACCTCGGTGTGACAAACAGTGGTGCCACGACTTAAAAACAAATTGAACATAATCGTGTTTTTCTGTGCTTATTGAATAAAGACAGTGCGAATGTTATGTGAATATAAAAAAAAAAATATTGTACATACGTATTATCGAATCAGAGGTAGAGAAAAAAATGATAAAAAGTGTGTACAGAGGCAGCTATGAATATAAAAAACTGATAAACACGAGATAATTAATAAACACGGTATAAAAATTCGCATACTGAGCTAACGATGCGCCTTGTTTACGCATCGTACCTCAAATCTCCTATGTAGGTAGAGCTTAGGTACTCTCACGTACTTAATTCCGCGAAATCCTCGAAAAAATTGGGTATGAAAATGACGTATCCGGGAGCAATTCTTGTTTTCATATAACTTCTTTTATATATTTAATAATAATTGAAATAGGACCATTTGACGAATTGGTAACTTAGAAGATTGCATTTTATCAGATGATTTTATTTAATTAACATTTTGACAATTTTATGATATATGGATTATTAAAAGTTTTGTTTCTTTTTAAAGATAAAACATCTTTCCATTCTACCAAAGGGGATGAGGTTTAGTAAAAAAAAAAAAAATATATATATATATATGTATGTATGTATATGTATACAATATGAAAAATATATGTATACATATATATCGTGGCAACTATACGCAACTATTATGAGTAAGAAGTTATCTTGATTAAGAATAAATTTGTTACTTGAGAGAAGTAAATTTAATCACGACCGCGTTGTCAGACCAATGACTATTGTTTAATAATCTATCGTTTAAACTTAAATGTTATCCGCAACTATAATTCCACTGCAAAAAAAAGTACATAGGTACATTTATGTATTTTTACTATTTGCTAACCGACTTTATTTTGGTTACGTACGAAGTAAACAGAAGGACTACTTAATAATATAGATATAAGTACAGCATACATATAGTCTAGTGAGTAAATAAATTGACTCTAGTGAAAAAAAAAAAAACAGTGCTCTGCTTCTAGGGCGAATATATGTGCATGTCTGCTGACGTTTACTGCAGCAAAGCACAATAGTTAAAAAGATATGAAATATTTTTACTGTGATGATAATAATGTTTATACAATGATCAAATACTATGACTTGTATGATAATGATTGTAATATTAACTATCCAACGTTTTTTAAGAGAAAAAAGATTAAGAAATCGCGGAAAATAGTACTCCAATTCCGTGCGTACGTAATACTAAGTCAACGTTCCGTTCGTTTAATTTCATTTTTTTTTCTCTCTCTCTTTTTTTTATATATATATATATTTTTTACTTCATTTCTTCTTCCATTAGTCACCATCAGTTCAACAAACATAACTGCATATATGGTGCTATTACTTACATCACGCTTTAACATTTTTATCTACTCGATAAGACTGCTCAGCAATGTGGATCATTCGCAATTCATCAACGCTCTTCATAAATTATTCATAGTTCTCATACCGTTATTTTCATCATGAAAATCTGTCCAAATAACGATAATGAAACATTTTTTGAACTGCCAACTTAATAATAATGCCGTACGAACAAAGGCATTCCCCTTGATTAATTTGTGTAGTTAAGCGTGACACACAAAGAGTCAAGAAACTGTTATTTCTGTGCCTAATGTCTTTTAAATACCGTGTACTTCCACGCAAGATACTTCTTTTTCCGTTGAACAAATATTTAGCAGCAGCTTAATTGGGAGAGGTGTACACGTTCTGTTTATATGTAGAATTCTACTGACAAATTCGCTATTTATGTTCCTGTTCTCTGATGTTAGCCATCTTTTTCTACATTTAGTACGATAAACGAGTAAACGACGTTAATAATATGAAACAGGGTGACTTTTTTGTGTTTAACCGAGAGAAAAAGAAATTATTGTCTTCTTTTTGTGTAAGTTTGAAATAGCTGTGCCTCTCCTCTCTGAAATTTCAATGCAACTACTTACATGGATACAATGAACATGACAATTTATTCTATATTAGAATGAAATAAGGATATTGTACAGTTTTAACTTAACAAATTGTATCGGAATCAACATCAACGCGCAATGAAAATTTCAGTTTGCGTCGAAGCACAGCAAATTCTTAACTATTAAGATTAGTTTTTATATCTTATGAATTAACAGTGAAAAAATATTGGTTAAAGACTGTGGTAAAAGCGATGCGGATTAAACGATCATCCATTTATAAATATTATATCAATCAGTTTGTATCACGTGGACATTATGAAGTATTTCGTTTTAAAGATAAAAAAGAAGAAACGCAATATTTTATGGAATTTTTGATCAAATAACAATATTAAGTTTTAAATGAAACATAAAATAGAATTAATTAATTCAGTATAATTAATAATTTAAGCAATTGGAATTGATCAAAATAAGTAAATTTTATTTATATGCGTTTACTTTTTTATTTTTCAAACTATTTATTATTAATTTGTGTACTTGATAACTTACAAACTAATAAATAGTTCCATTTATTTCTTACTTTATTGTAACTTGCCATAATTGTAGGATGATGACGAACGTAGAAAAAGTTAAACATGAAAAAAATGTGGGTACAACTTCCAAATTCACCGCAACATTTAGCCCTGCTAATAGGATACATATCGATATCATGAAATCCTTCAAACAATGAGGAACTTGACTTGTTATAATTAGAAGGCTATAATTAATTTGTACAAGATCAACCTATTGTAATAAAGAATACAATCTTGCCTATATTTTGTATTATTGTACTAATTCTAAAACCGTTATGTTATAATTGTTTTCCATTTATATATGAATTTATTAGTTAAGATTAGTAAAATAATGAATGTTTGAATTAATTAAATATATCAAATAATTTATTTTACAAATTATAAAAGTAATGATAATAATTATTTAGTAATTAATTGCATTTTTTTACTAAATAAAATTTTTAATTATAAAAAATAATTTTACAATTATCAAATAATTATTTTATTTAAAATGATTGTATTATATACAATAAATCTATAACTTATAAAAAAAATATTGTTGCAAATTTTTTTTAAATTACAAAGCTAATTTATTTTTTTTCTAATGCTAAAGTCAATAATTCATTCATTGATGCTAATAGTACACGTGGATTATCAATTAAACCAGCTTCTACCATACTATTAGTGAATAACTGAAACAAATTAAAAAAAATTAAAATATAGAAATTAGAATATAGAAAATTTAAGAATTTTCTAAATACAATGTACATAAATAATATTATATACATAATATTTTTGTAGATAAATAATTATATAAATAATTATAATTATTGTAGATAAATAATTATACAAAAAAAAATAAATTTAAAGTAATATACCTGTTTTATAAGAAGATCTGCTAATTTTGTATTGTTATTTATTAATTCACAAAGTTTTTTGATAAGAGAATGATTAGGATTTATTTCAAGACATGGTCGAAGCAGAGAATATAACATTTCATCTCCGAATTGACGTTGTTGTATACGGGCAAAATGTCTTGCAGTTGCCATTTCTTGGACTGTAACTATACACGGATGTGACTCAAGTCGAGTTGTTATCTTAATATCATATGCTTTTCCAGATAATACTTTTCTCATATAAGTCATAAGATTATTAATTTCACCTTGATTAATAATATCTAAACAAATACATATTAAAAACTAAAATATTTAATTATTAAATATCTTAATTATTAAAAATTTGAAAATCATCGAGTACTTACGAGGACTATCAGATTTTGAATCTGATTCGCATAAATTTTCTTCAACAGAAACTAAAGCATAAGACTTAAATTTTTTTAAATTTAAGAAAATAACATCATCATATGCCTCATAACAAAAGAGTACTTCAACGTTACGTTTTTTTAGAGATTCATAATATGGTGACTGTTCAGCTAATTGGCGGCTATAATTAAAATGTAATAATTGTAAATATTTTCCAATTATTTATATTTATATTTTTACATAAAAACAATTAATTTTTACCTTGGTGCTAACAAATAATAGATTTTTTTCTGATCGGGAGGCATACGTTTAGAATAATCTTCAAGACTTATTGATTCACCTGGTGCCATTGCAGAAGATTCAAATCGTAAAAGATTGGCTATTGCTTCCTATAAAAATATAAAAATTTAATTAAACCATCATGGAAATAAGAAATAAAAATGACATATATATTAATTACCTTTTCTTCCTGAACATCAGTACTCACAATACCCTCTTTTAAAAAAATATTGTAATCTTTATAAAATTTATTATAATCTTCAATCTGTTTCTGAGATTTTTCATTCAGAAACTTTAAAATTCGTGTAGTTAAAACATTACGTAATTTTCTATAATTAAAACAATTGAACAAAATTAAAATGATTGTCAGTATCTATATATAATAATATATAATATATATTGTATATTATTTATAATATTTTTGATTATTTTTATTACATCTTACCCAATTAAAGTACTATTTTGTAGTAACTCGCGACTTAAATTAAGAGGAATATCTTCAGAATCGACTACTCCAACAATAAAACGCATCCAATTTGGTAAAATATTTTCCACTTTATTTTTTATTAAAACTTTACGGCTGTATAATGAGATACCGCTCGTTTCATTTTTAGAAAAATCAAATAACGGTGGTTTCTGTTCCGGAAAATATAATATAGCTCTTATATTAAGTGGAACATCGGTTGAGTATTGTAATATAAATCGTGGAGAATCAAAACAATTTCCAATAAATCTATAAAATTCCTTATGTTGTAGAGATGTAATATCTTTTGGATCAAGCATCCATAATGGCTGGAAGAAAATGTATAATAATATAATAATAATAAAGTATTCATATCCATAATCAATATCCATAGAAAAATATAATAAAAATATAATAAATAATCAAATCTTACCTGTACAGTATTAATTCTTTTGCCATTAACATAAATAGGACTATTGATAAAGTTGCTATACTTAGTAATAAGACCTAGATATTAATAAATATCAATTAATCATCAAGAAATAAAAAATATTAAAAATAAATAAAAATAATAATATTATAATTTTAACGTACGATTAATTGTATCTTCATCGCTAAATTGTCGGCATTCCATATTTAAATGTATAACAATTTTTGTTCCAGGTTGAACTTCTTCAGCTTTTGAGATGTTAAATGTATTAGAACTAAAAGAAAAAATATTCTAGAATTCAATTCTGCTCAATATTTCGAGATTCTTGTACATTTTTATTATATAAGTTTAGAAATATCTATAAATTATAAAATATTTTTTATAATATTTTACCCATCAGAAACCCAACAAAGATCTTCAGCATCTTTTGCATATGATTTTGTAAAGACTTCTACTTTATCAGCAACCATAAAAGCACTATAGAAACCAACTCCAAATTGTCCAATAATATTAGATGAGTCCCCAATATTTTGCTTTTCTTTTAATTTCTCTATGAAAGCCTATATTAAGAAAAAAAAAATTCCAAATTGTTTATATAATAAAAATTATTTATATTATTTACAATATAAATGTTATTGTGAAAAATAAGATATTTTCTCATTTAAATTATAATATTTTGAAATTAATATATTATATATATTATATATTATAAAATATATATTTTAAAAAAAATATATTATTTATAATTTTAATTTCACTTACTCTGGAACCAGACCGAGCTATTGTTCCTAAATTTGATATTAATTCTTCACGAGTCATACCAATTCCTGTATCTTGAATTACAAGAGTTCTATTTTGTTTATCAGTTCCAATGTGAATTTCTAAACTTCGGTCACCAATAACTTCTGCAGCTTTGGAATCACTTAAACGCATATATCTTAATTTTTCAAGTGCATCACTCGCATTAGAAATTAATTCACGAAGAAATACCTTAAAATACAAAAAAATTATATAATCAAGAAAAGAAGTTTTGCTTAATAATATTTATATATTATAAATATATAATATTATAAAAATTATATGATAAAATCTTACCTCTTTATTTGAATATAAGGATTTGGCTACAATTTGTAAAAGCATCTGTGTTTCTGATCGAAATTCATGTTTAACACCTTCCTCTAAAAAAATTAAATCCACTGTGTTACACCATATAAAATAATAATATATATTTTTGAAAATATATAAAAAAATATTTTATAATTACCTGTAGGTTTCTCAACATCTTTTATAATATTGTGAAGTTCAGTGGTTTGAGTTGCTGTTTGAGATGAAAAATTTTGCGCCAAGATATTTGTATTTATAGCTATATATTCAAAAGAAATATTAAAATATTAAAATTAAATAAATCATTAAATTTGGAAATTGAATATTAAATTAATATTAAATAAGAATAATATTATATTAATAATATTAAATATTATTCAAATATTATATTATATCATATGAACTAATAATTTAATAAATAATTTAATTTAATTTAAGAAAGTAAATAACCTTAAAATCTAAGTAATTAAAAAATAAAATTAAAATAATATGATATACAAACCTAAAGATCGTTGACATTGTTTTTCTAAAATTTTTCTTTCAAAGCTTCGACTCAATGGTCTTGAAAGATTTTTTCCAAATTTAATTGCAAGCCGCAATTTATGAACGGTAGCCATGCTTTCGAAATAACTAGAAAATTGCCACGCGCGTCTACACGTGATTACAAATCGAAAGAACGAAATAGACTATTTAATGAACAGACCATTCAATGTATTTTTTAGAATCTCATTTTGGTTATCAATCTCAATGTTACCTTTTGGATCAAGTTTTTTTTTTAATTTATTTAAATCTAATCTCTATCATCAAATATATCTCACATAACAGAGAAAAAGAGAAAATGAAATAAATAGCAATTAATAGAAGAAATAGTATAAAAATTTAAAAATCAACGCCATCTCTATAATGTCGCAAATAAAATATGAATATAAATAGGAAAAGAAAAGAATAAATAGAATAAGAATTGATCACCAATGTCATCTTTTAAGATTAAAAGGATAAAGGATAAAATCTCTAAAGATAAAATAAGATATTGAAGAAATGGCGTTGATTCTCAATTCTATTCTATCATAGTCTACTTTTGAAAATATCTTTAATACTCAAGAGATGTCACTTGATGATCAATTCGTATTTTATTTCTATTCGTCTCCTACTATTTATTTTTTTTATATGTATTTATTCATTTATGGCAATCTAGAGATGGCGCTAATTCTCGAATTTTTATTTTATCTCTGTCCTTTTCTCATTATTATTCTTTTTATTTATTTACTTGTTCCGCAATTATAAGTACATGTACAATTATGAATATTTTAATGAATAGATATTTAACATATTTAAAATTCCTAAAATTTCTTCTATTATAATATTCTTCTAAGGATTTTGTAAAAATACTCGATTACTTCTAACGAGGGTAGTAAGGGTTTCCGTTTTATTATAATATTCAAGAATACAACACAATTAATAATGCATATTTACAAAGCATAACGTATCCATTATTGTATATTAAAATTTAATCATAAATAATTAATCAATTTAATAACATAGTTTATATTGTAAATAAAAAATTAAAAATTCTATCAAAAAGATTATACCATGTGATTTTTGTTATTATTATTGTTATCTTAATATGACAATAAATGTTATTGACATATTTCAATAATATTTTAATACAATATTATTTATAAGATCTTAATTAATTACTTATGTAATAATATTTCAATAGTTGAATAAAGCAAGAATCAGAATAAGATTCTGAAATAGAAAAAGTTCAAAAATAATATCTGTAAACTTTTTCATTTTAGAAATCTGTATTTTTATAATTTATTTAAATACTTTTAAATTATATCATTAATGTATATTGGATATTTAATAATGTTCAATATAAATAATAATAACGTTCAATATAAATAAAAATTTAGCGGAATACGTTATTTTTTTGTATTACTTGAAAGTAAATAATTAAAAAACTGGAAGAACTGCAGTTTACAAAATCATCCAATATATGGGATAAATCAGACTTAATTACAATTATGCATGCAAATAAGACATCTAGAGAAAAATGAATGATATAAATATCATTGATTGTTTAATCAAAATGTTTATTCC
Source organism: Apis cerana (assembly GCF_029169275.1). Taxonomy (NCBI): domain Eukaryota; kingdom Metazoa; phylum Arthropoda; class Insecta; order Hymenoptera; family Apidae; genus Apis; species Apis cerana. The sequence goes on from NC_083857.1 coordinate 11,796,058, forward strand.
AATTATTTCACGTCTCGTTAATTTTACCATATCATATCAGTATCAGATTTCGTTCGTGCCAGAGGATTTAAACATAAACTCTTAAGAACTTGCACAGCGTCTTCTCCATCATCTCTTGCATATAAAGTTTGTCTTTTTGTGTTTCCAGGTTCGAACGATTTTTTATAAAGACTGCCAATCAGACAATTCTCTTTATCTTTTCTTTCATCCAATCTACTCTTTCGTTTCATAGTATTTTTCGAAAATGTACCAGCTCTTTTTGCCTTAAATGAAGATTGATGTCTCCTTTTTTTTCTTAGCCCATCTGCTTGCAAAGAAACTAACGACTTTATCGATGGATAATCAATTTTCTTATCAGACTCTTTTAAATCTAAAACTTGGCTCCTTTTAGAAATGCTCTGATTCGTTTCGACCATTCTCCTTTTAGGATGAGTTCGATGACGGAAATTAATCGAAGCGCGCGATGATCCTTTGACAATCGGCCTTAACGTTCCTAAAACTCTACCTCCTTTGACTCTCAGAGGTTCCAATAGTTCATGATCGTGCCACGAAGCCACTACGGGCAAACCGCACGCGTTATGCATACCTACTAATGGTACACCGATCGCTCGATGTTTCTTTATTTCGGGAAATATTTGATACGCGTCGAGAGACGTCCAATTACGATTACCGCGCTTGGCATTTTCCTCGTACGCCGATATTTTTTGACCCACGTGTCCACGTTTGAAATCAATGGTTCCCCATTTACTCTTGATCCGCGTTTCTTCGTTTCTCAAACGTTTCAAATCTTTATTTTCTATCGATTCCTCGTTCGACTGATCTTGAATTCTCGCGTCTTCTTTTGATCTTCGATGGCTGAAATTATATTTTTGAGGGGGAGATTTATGAAAATAATCGTCACCAAAATCGCTAAGATCATCCCTTTGACTCGAAATGTTATGTTCACTTTTGATAACTCTTCTATCCAACGTTTTTATCTTCGAATTGACCTTACGCTTTTCATTTTGAATTTCGCGTTGGTAGTCGCAAGAATGACAAGATCTCCTAGATGGGTTTAAAATTTCCGAATGCTTCGAGGCCATGGTCGATCGTCGAATTTGAGATTTAACTTCGTTTTGTGGAGAAGATATGGTTTTGTATTTAGTTAAACGGAGACTCTTATCGGGTTCGGACATCGAGGATTCAAATTGGAGTTGAGGTATCTCTGACCGCCTCAACGTTCCAATGTTATGGGCTATCGACGCCTGATAATTCTTTATTGGAATACTTCTGACAGTGGCGGCGCTGCTATGCAATTTTGATTTCATCATCGCGTTACTTTTATCATCGCGACTTTTGTCGAGATTTTTCTCTATTGACCAAGTTTTATTTGGACAATCTGGCACGACATCTATTGCACGCTCTTCGTACAATTGATCACTTCGCAACACTTCGTTCTCATCAAATTCTGGAGAATTTTTCCATTCTTCGATTATACTCTTACTAAATCTTCTTACATCCCCTAGCCTGGACAAGTTCGACACAGTTTTCGTATTCTTGATATCGATCGACGATTTACCCTCACTGCCCTCTAGCCATCTTCATGATTTAGCGCCAAACGTTGTTCCAGTCGCGTGCATTCTGTTCTCAATATCTAATCCTATAAATGCCATATCAATGATGATTCGTTTTCGTAAAAAAAAAAAAATTGGTTAAAAAAGAAAGGAAAACTTGTTACCAAAATCGTGATCGCTCTCGTTAAATGGGCTGAGCGTTTGCGTGGATGTAAACGTTGATGCTTGTGATTTAGTTCTCTTAGTCCCTTTTGAACAGGCGAAGAATGTGCTTAGAAGTGCGCTTACCTCCACGAAAATAATAGCAAGTCCGATCACGAGCAATATCAACGCTTGGTCTTGAGTCCATTTCTCCAACATCTCCAAACAACCCTACGTAACAAATATTATTTAATCCCTTTCTTTATAAAATAAAAAAATAAGATGTAAGACAAAAAATAGCGATTATTATCGCATCTATTAAATCTGGATATGATCTGGATTGATTGAGATAAATAAATTCTTTAGAGATTGATTATTTCAACTGATCCTCACAAAGAGAGACAAAAACTGAAAATGAAACTCTAATCCCATGGAATATAAATATGGATAAAAAAATTAAAGAAGAAAATGTTTTATGAAAAAATAAAAGATATTAAAAATGCGAAAAAAAAAGGAATAAATCGATAGATTAAAAATATATAGTTTCAAATTTAATTTTTAATTTTCCTTCTTCCGTCCAATCAATTTTTTCAACTCGATAAATTCTTTAAATTTCAAAGCAGACACGAGGTACGTTTCATTCATTCAGATAAAACGTACAACGTTTCATAAGACTCTTGTAAACGTATAAACGTTCTATATGCGCTGAGAGATAATGTCATCATTTGTGGACAATCGTCAACACAATCGTCACATGACATTTCAATCTGCATTCAAGTTCTACGGTGCGAAATTAAATACGCGTCGGGAAGAGGAGGGGGAGAAGAAGATAAGAAAACTTTCTGCCACAATAGACGAACTTCACCATCGTCCTTTTTCCGTTCCCTGTTTACCGACGGACGCGCCCGTTTCCAGATACAGATACAGATTGAACGATACATCAACGTTCGCTCCCGTTTTTATGCAACCCGCATCCGACTGAATTTCCCTTAGGCGTGTGATACTCGCATGCGGGTCATTATTGAACGCGTGCGTGTGTGACAGCAAAGATAGCAGAACGTTTTCATTTCGCCCTCGATTTTCGACGTTATTGCGGAAAAAGAGTGAGTAAGTAAAATCCATATATCGCGATATATATTACGATCACGATATTATTATAGATAATCGTAATAATAATTGGTGGAAAAAAAGTGAGTAATTTTGCGATGTATATTACAATCACAGATAATATATAAAAATCGATTAACAAATGTAATCGAAAGATAATAATCGTATTATAAGAGAAATGAAGCACGTAACTTTATTCTACTGATGATGTACGAATGTCAAAAATGATTTCCACCAGCCAATAAGTGAGGACGATTTGCAATTACAATTATTATATTGTTATATTAATGGAACGTGTCACTCAGTCAAAATGTTTATTTCTTCCGCACACGTTTAACAACATCCTCATTAATGATACGTACCGTAGTGTGCCGGGCATATTGATGTTCGGCGGGATTCAAAGCCTGGCAGAGAGTAAGATTGGCAGGTTCAGGATTGAGGAAGGAATCGGTCTGGTTTACATTATTCAGGGTGCAGCAACTGAGAGGCACCACTAATTCTCTTCGGCCGACTTCCTGCAGCCGCCACCATGAGGTGCCGTAATTGCTGCTTCCGTTTATGCCGCAGCAAGCAAACTGAAAAGATCGAGGTTTTTCATAGATTGAAATGGGTGTGCGTCCTACTTTTTTTTTCTTTTCTTTTGATCATCGATTTCGTGGAACTGAATAAATAAACCCTGTTTATCATCTCGCAGTCTATTTTTGTCGAATACTTTCGTTTCGAGATTCTGTATTTAGCAACGTACCGTTGTTTGTGCGAGATCAAGGGCTGCCGTGAATTGCTCTCGACCGGGTACGGCGTAGCTTCGCTGCAAAGCTCGTATCAATCGCGCCGGTCTGACATCGATGCCTAAAACGTGAGGCCAGAACACGACGAGAACGCATACGGTACATTCGCCTAGTAATAGCAGGATTATCGTGATGAAATACTGGAAGTAAAAGTAAATAAAATAAAGTGAAGTAATGAGTAAAGTAATTAAAGAAAAAGGGGATTATGAAGAATATCGAGGATAGAACTGTGAGATAAAATATAATGAGCGAAGTAATTAAGAAACTCTTGTTCGAACGTTATTCGTTTGTTATTGAATGTTTAATGTTCGAATCGTTTTTATAAAATACAAAGATAAGTTTTTATTTTGATTCAATGTATTTTAAATGTGTAAATATAATTACGAATTATACGTATGCATTTATTGGATTAACGGATTGTTTAAATTAATTGTATAATTTGTAATTATATTCCTTTGGTTTATCATATCATATGTGAAAAATTAATTTAATTAAATTATCATTATGATTTTAGAAAATATTACGCTCGTTACATCGAATTTGTAAATAATAACGAATACTTCTATGATTTTATGATCGTAATAAATTTATAAAAAAAAAAAATATTAAAGATAAAAACTACCTAGTATTATCTATATATCAATATATATATATATATATATATATCTCAGCACTGTCCAGAAGTAAAATACGAGAACGATATCTCGTTCGTTGACTCGGACGGTACATCTTACAAATAGACTGTTACTAATAAAAAGTTAGAATTCTAGACATTCATGGCTATATTTAAAATTATTATATGTTACTTATCAAAATTTTACATCACAATTGTGAACGTTATATATAATGAAACATATCAAAACATCTTCATGGAGTAATTATTTTTTTTTTGTTCATCTAATAAGCTCTATGAAATAATTACTGCGTTTAAATGATGCACTTCGTCCTCCTTCTGTAAGCACGCGTGCCTTGATTTATATAGATCCGTTTTCGAGCAACGACGCATGACGAGTAGACCGACAAAGCGGGAAATCTGGTTTTAGTTTAGTTCGAATAAACTCAACGAGTGAAATCGTACAGATTTTGACTTTTACACGATTAGAATATGTAACGATTCAGTTCACAAGTATAAAATAAACTGTATAATACGAAACATCAATAATAGATATCCGTTTTTAAATCTGTTCGAAAAATTTTTAAAACGTTCCGTCATGAATTTCAAATTTTATTGTGTTGATCTAATTTTTGAAATGTGAAATGTGAAATTAGAAAGTCTTATTGCAATTTGTTTCTCTTTAAATATACGATATTTGAATAGAAATTGCGAGATTCTAGCACTATTTTACACTATGGATATTTTTTTTGCAAATACACGATTATTTGTAATTCCGTTACATGTTTACTATTCCAATTCATAATTCTAATCTTAATCCTCAATTTATTTAAACATGAATTGCATAGAAATGTATTGAAAAATAATAGAAAATTATAAATATTCGGAAACTATTCGAAGTGTTCTAACATACAATAGCAAAAATTTATAGATTCTTACTGAAATTGTGATGCATCGATTATAAAGACAAATTGCCCAACATCCAAGTAGACCAGTTAACGTGATCAGAAATCCGAGTCCAACGAGTGCAAATGCTAAGTAATAAAAAAGTGGTTGATCGGGATGTATATCACCTGGTCCCAATAAACGCGACAGTAAAATACGTTCATCATCAGCTAATAACAATGCTCCTAGTGACATCAACGTAAAACCCGATATCTGAAAAAAAAGTAACATTCTTAAATTTTGACATTCATTAATTCTTTTCATCGAATTACTACTATCCTTGAAATAAAACTTTACTAATTTTTAATTTTAAGAATAAATTTGTTTATGCGTTAAAACAGCGATCTATAATTCTGCATTAAAAATAATTTGATTTATTAACAACTCACCAGAAAAATGATGTTCGAACAACACACGAAAATTTGAGACATGCCAAAGTTTTTTCTTTCCATCTTAATTCGTCGAATTCTTAAAATTCCTCTGCATTAACGCGTGCGCGACAACAAGAAGCCGGTGACTATTCGTCACGTCAATCCTTCGCGATGACACTCCATTAATGGCCAGGATAAACAAGAATTTTAACGGGACGAATAAAATTCATTTCAAATATATATATATATATATATATATTTTTTTAAGATCGTATCATTGATTCCTTTTTATTCCTTTTTCTTTTTTTTTTTTTCACTCTATCAATTTTGAAGTGTACTTGCCCGCGTTAACTTGAACACTGAAAAGCTACCGCGTGATAGATGGTTTACAGTGCCGTACGAATACTAGCATCCGTAGGTGCGCTTGCGTTACGTGCCCTCATGCGCGACCGACCGGATGGAACCGGAAGGAAATAGAAAGGCACGAAACAAAAAAAAGTATAAGAGGGGATGAAATGTTCGTATGTACATATGTATTTATACGATTGTTACAGATATAACAGATGCATGTCGAAGTTCATACAGGGGAAGTTAACAGCTAATCGGCGTAATCGTCATGGATGAGTAATACTCGATTTATTTATTTTCGTTCACGTTCGTGAAAATTTCCAATATACGCTCGATTTATAAGAAAAATTACTATAAATAATTAACTATAAATAAATTAATTAACAATTTAATTATGATTATATATAATTCTATAAATAATATTAATTAGGGTTTTTTGAAACATCTATTTTATTTCATTCCATTTTTTAAAAATATTGAAGTCAGTTTAAATGATATAATATTATAATAAAAAATTAAAATATCGACCAGAAATTTGAATATTTCTATTCTTTTTTTTTTTTTCTATTGAAATTAAATGATATTGTAATAGAATAAAACTTAAACAAATAGCTTTAAATAATCTTGTTTAGTATTTTTATTATTTATAATAAAATGTAAATAATATCAGTATAGAACAGGTAGGCGTGTTATATGTATTATTGTGTGTTCACGAAGCCTATCTCCTCTCGTCTACATTAATTCACGCGATATAGTATGCAGTTCTAATTCAAATAATACATATGACGTTCACCTGTAAGATATTACTACTAATTTTTATTTTTAGATAAATTTCAAAAGAAAAGTAAAAAAAGAAAAGTTTTAATATTATTTTAAAAATATGTAATTTAAGATTTAATAAATTACATAAAAAATAAAAATTTGTTAAATGTATATCATATTTTTTTTAAAAGTCTAAATTCTTATTTGATTGACTCGAACATCCAAATTGGGGTATTGTTTCATCTTGTTCCCGTTGAGTAGTATCTCCCAATTCAGGTGGTAAATGTAATACCTACAATAAAAATTAGCAAGAAAAATTACATACATATAGTACATTAATAAACATTAATTCAATAACGTTATTTATATAGCTATTTACTTCAATAACAAATTTTTTACGGCGTAATTTAAATGCAAGATCTCGTGAATCTGGATTATGTGGTGCTATGGTATTTAAAGTAAGCATTTTTTGAAGATGTAGTAAACCATGATAGTCTTTAAAAAGTGGATTCGTTTCCTTTTGTGAGCCCGCAAATGATTCTAATCTAATTGCAATATCCGATAAATGTTCAACTTGTTGCACAATACTATCCTAAAAATGAAATAATCAATATTTTCCAACTTATATCAAAATTACGAAAGTTTAATATATAATGTACATAAATAAAACATACGGATTTATCAAAATATTCTGTAGGTACTGTTATCACACCAACTGCATAAGAATATCTTAAGATTGCTCTAAAATAATATAAAAATTTTAACAAGTCTTGATGCGATTCATCTTCAGAATCACTCCACCATAATCTAGATCCTAATGAATGAATTGCAATTCTTAAAACTTGTCTTTTTTCAGGGGTTTCTAAAACTGAGTATTGTCCTTTCTTCAGAGTCTCTTGGATACACTTTAATAAATTTGTATATGTTGTATTGTTAAAGATTTTATCTTTTATAGGACAACTATCATCGTACCATTGTGTTATATCTGCTTTTTCAATTACTTCTTTTTCCATTGTTTTTGTAAGATCATAAAAATGACCAAAAAATTGTCCTCCAATTGGAGAAGGATCAATTACTTTCATATTTTGATATCTCCAAGCAATTTTCATTTGTTCATCAGAATTAGGAGGTTCATCAATTAATTTAGTATCTGTTATAACAGCTGGCATCTCTGACACAAGATGAGATGTTTTAATATCTTTAGATCCAATTAATAATGGTTGTGCAGTAACTACACTTTCAGCCATAAAATATTGTAACATAACTTTTGCATATGTACCATATCGATCTTCCTCTAAAAATAAAAATTATATATATTTAATATATATTATTTATATATTAATTCTTATAAGTTTTATATATTTATTACGAACCGATAAGAAATAAAGAACCAATAGGTAATCCACCACCTAAAACAATATATAATAATATAATAAAAAATTATAATTAAAATTGTTTATTTATAAATTTAAAAAATTATATTCAAACCTATTATATAATCTAAAGAAGGAATTCCACTTGAAATAAGTAGTTGTGAATTTTTTAATGAAGGTTTTGTTCCTGATATAAAAGGAATTCTACTATTTTTTGCACTTAATAAATCCATTATTTTTTAAAATTAAAATGATTTTTTAGGATATTTTTAAACAAAAAATAATGATGGAATTATTTACTTATTATTTAATTATTATGAATTAAAATCTTATTTTTTTAAAGAATACTTTCTAACTTTCTAATATAACATTAAATAATACACGCAAGTAATAATACTACACACGAAGTAACAATATAAAATTGTAATACAATATATATTACTTTATTTTACTAAAATTTTTATTTAAAAATGATTTATTGATAATGAATCTTGACTCATGTATCACAACAATCAATTTATAGTTTACATTCAGAGGTTATGTTATATTTATAGAGATTAGATTATTTTTACAATATAATACATATAATACATAACAAATATATAAATAATTGAAACATATATAATCAATTTATAAAAATATTTAAAAATTCACGAAATAGTTACATGATTTATCGATTAGAATATATTTTTTCATTACGTTAAATAAACGAAAGATGGCAACACTTGAAGCTGCTTAAAAGTAACTCTCATAATTTGTAATTTAGCTAAAATAAATTTTATCTATATCTATAATTATAATTTAGCAATTATTTATATATATTATATATATTATATATTGTCCATATAAATTTATTAAAATGTTGAAACTATTTCAATTTATTTATTAAATATAATTCTACATATTCAATATACATTTATACATATATAAATATATACATTTTCTTATTACTCAACACAAAACTCAATATTATTATAAATTAATAAAAAATTCATATAAGAATCTTTCTTTTTATTCATATGATTTGAAAAAGTCATATTTAAAAAGGAATATTTAAATATAAATATATAAATATTATCAAAAATTCCTTAAATATATTTGTATCATATAAAATAATTTCTATATAAGAGTTACATACATTACTTTTAAAAAAGATTTAACGGCAGTCTACAGAAACGTGGCCAGGCGTTAGAGACAGGGGAAACGCTGTATTTCATTTCCCCCTAAATAGGAAAGTGCGAGAGAAAGAAAGAGAGATATAGTCTGCAAAGCAGATAAGGAGCAAAGGGAACGCGTGAGTAACCCGTCTTGTATATGTTAGATTTAAAGCTGTGTACGAGCAGTTGTGCACAGGCACGATGTGCAGGTATCCGACACAGTGAAACTCCTCCCTGTTTCTATCCTATTTTTCTCCCTTTCTAGTATATTCTACACGGTCACCTTCCTCCTTTACTTCTCCCACTGTTCCCCTACTACTGACATGTTTTCTTCTTCCAACACAATCGTGCCAATATATTGATCTCTCGCTCGCTCTTCTAGTCCTTTCCTTTCTTTCTACAGGCCGGAGCACGCTGCCCTCGCTCAACTACCTGTTGTGACGTCCAACGTACACTCGACGACACATTGGGACAATCGAGAGATTCAGCGCACGCGGCATGCGCTACAGTTTTCGTGTATATACTGTATTATAATATTCATATATTGTCATTTGCATAAAAAAAATTCTTTTGTTTGATTTGATATTAACCAGCAAAGTAGAATTGATATTAATCCACGAAAACCTTGTCGTTTGTCGCGTACTCCCACTACAATTTCTCTTCCCAACTCTCATGCAGACGTGCGCCGTAATGAGAGGGAGTGAAAAAGGCCAAGAATAGAAAGAGAAGACGAATATTATAGAGAGGCTCTTATTGAGAAGTTGTACTTTCAGTTGAGAAGTTAGACTTTAATGACTAAAGAGGGCATTGGAGACATATTTTAAAATACATGAAAAAAAATATTAACTTCAATATATATATATATATATATATATAATAATATTAACATTGATTTGTACTGATAAATCTTAATATGCTTTTTTTGTAAATAGCTTATATATTTTTCTAATTATGATAATTTATATAAAAATTTTCTTATTATTTTTTTAAAAAATTACACAAAATAATAATTAATTTATAAATTAATTACGATTTATTTTAAACTAGATCTTATTTCAAAAATAGATCTTGTTTTAAATTTTTGAACATATCAGAATATTCATTTATTATTAATTATTTATAAAATAATATAAGTTTATCCATTAATTAAATAATAATTATATATCATATTTTTTTATAAATAAATTTTATATAAAAGAAAATAAATGATCATTATCATTAATATTTTATTTTAATTATAATAATAATTTAATCTTAATTATATATTAATTATATATATTTAATTTTAATTTATCAATTTCTATTATTTTCTTCTTAAAATACATTTATAATAAAAAAAATAGTATATTAAAAATAAAAAATAAAATTTTATAATAGACAAATATTAATTAATTATAATAAATGAAATTTAAAGAAAGAAAAATTTTATATATGGCGCCAACTCTGTTTAGTTATAAAGATCACTATCAGATGGCGTGGCAATTTGGGCGCCTCTTGTATACACGGAGTTTCCAGGCCCTGAACTTAGTCGCGCGCGGTGAACGTTCCGTCCTACTGTCGAATCTTCGCGCGCGTCTCGTCGAGAGTGACAGTTCGAAAACTTCTTTTACACGGAAGACAAATGCTATCGTTCGACTCATGAATATCGTTACATTGGCATTAAATTAATGGAATGCGAACAATTTCTGCGGGTACTTCAAGGAAACATTGTGTTCTCATTACTGATTCAATAAATATCGTAGCAATCTCGAGCGAAATGCATTCGCGTGGAGGCTAAACAGCGGTGACTCGTTGCGTTGGAACGACACGGACTTCACGGTATACCGTCCAGTCACGTGGCTTCGAGAATAAAACACGAAGTATAATATCGACGGTATGTCGCGATGTCAACAACCGGACAGGCAAAACAGTGCCTAAACGTGACATTGGTGCGTGCCTGGTGTGATAAAAGACGACGAACATTGTTTACAGTGTCTCGTGTCATGATTGGTCTAGCAATTTATTGTTCCAGTAAAACGAAAAGTGACAAAGAACCATAAATACAATAATATTAACAAGGATTTTCACAAGTAATATCGTATTCTTATATATGTCGTACGCATATATTACATATAGACATCGAATAAAAATTGAATGAAACTACGAAACGATTGTGCAAAGCGTGGTGTATTGTTGAAAATTAATCGGCACTAGTGTGATTATCGGACAAAAGCAAGCGTGGTACAAGAAGTGTCGACGCGCGAATATTCCAAATGCGTCTTGACCGGAAGTTGAGAGTCGCATTGGCAGGGTGGCAGAGGATGCCCGGCTCGAGGGCAGCGGCGGGAGACGAGGTTGTAGCAGTAGCAGTAGCGTGCGTCAGGCGCTTCGGTAGCAGAGGTTCTCACTGAGCTGGCTTACCCTGCGGTGGATTTAGGGGGCTGTATGGAGGCCGGGGGGCTCCTGCCCCGCCAGCCCCCGCAAGGCCCCCCCGGCACCGCGCCTGGCCCGATTTCGGTCTGCGTGGGCCAGGCTCCTAATACCAATACTAATAACAACAACGTAAACAACCTGCAGAATAGCGTCCTAGCTCAATCAGCCGGGATTCACGATCTAAACGCAGCCGGCCAGTTGAACATAACCAGTCAACAGCTGCAATTGCAGCAACAAATGGGTCAAGCACCTGGCATGGGTGAGGTACTCACCCCCAAGAGGCAGGCGGTCGTCGATCGTCTAAGAAGAAGGATAGAAAGTTATCGACGTAGACAAACCGATTGTATACCAAGATTCGATCAAAGCTTCAACGGTCTATGCGAACAAAATATTCAAGACACATTAGTGCTGAAGCAACGTTTTCTCGAAAGTAAGGCAAAACGGCAGGCCAAGAAAACGGACAAGAAGCAAAGCGAGCCGGTCGGTCTCTCCAGCGTTCACGTGGTGAGTCATTTACTCTACTTGTTGGCTTTCGCGTCTGTCTCTCGTTGGCGTTCCTCGTCACAATACCACGCTTATAGTCGGCGTAGGTGATCACGCTCGTTTGCGCGCGCGCATATGCCGGTCGTCAACCTTCCTTTTCTACCAAATTTCTTATCACGTGTCTTCTCTTTCACGCACGACCTTGTTATTTCGTGCATTCGCTTCCGAGAGAAGATTAATGATATTTCGCGAACAATATGACGACAACGATGAATTGTATCGTTATTGCTATTGTGTTTGCTCGTCCGGAACGATCGAGTTCTACTCGAAATATTACGATAATCAAGTTTTAACGATGAACGTAAATTATCGATGATATATGTTACAAATTTTCCTGTTGAAAATAAACCAAACTTATGATCGTGCATTTATGATCGTGAAGCAGAATAAGTATTGTGTAAACGTGCATGCGCGCGCGCGCGCGCACGATCTAGAAACGCGATCATTGCGTCATGCGATTGAGAACATCTAAACAGTGTAGTAAGTACATATATAGCGAGTAAGCGGCACTCGGCAACTTGCCGGGTCAAGATTCTACTACACAGGTTTGGAATCGAAGCGCGGGCGTAATGAAATACCACGCTCTTTACACCTAACTACCGAGTTTCATTTACAAAGAGCTCGATAGACTGTTATCTCATATTGATAGCATCTTTTGTCTAAATTTCCATGAAAATTTAACAAATATTAAGCAGATAATGTTTCAAGATCTGGAATAGTTTTGAATGTTGTAAATTATTTCTTATTTTTGTTTAAATAGAAGCATAATATTATAAAATGAAAATAAAATAATCAATATATTTTTTAAAAACGTTTCATTTTTCAAGTAAAGAATAAAAAGTTTAACATTGTAATATATATTTCTTTAATATAATATATTAAAAAAATTTCTTTTCGTATATTTAATACTCTTTTTTTTTTATACAAATTCTCATGCGGTTGATATACTTTCAAACTTTTTCTTTTAATCATTTTAAAATAAATTTCTCTAAGAAGAAAATTACTGTTACAGTTTTTATTATCATATACTCTATTATCATACTAATTATTATACACGTAGAAGTTGATTTTAAGATACATTCATATTAGAAAATATTCGATTTAGTGTAGATTATCGTTGTTGCTCTATATATGAAGTTTCGAACACATGAGTCATCCAATTAAACGCATAATTTAGCAACTATGTGCAATGCATGCAGTCATATGCAAATGCCAATCATATATGAAATTTAATTCATTATTGTAAATTATCCAGCATTAATTCTTCATAATTTTAATTAACATATTTTGAATTTTTTTGTACTATAGAAAACATTAATTGTTTTCAAATTATATATGTTTTTCTTAAAATTTTTATTATACAAAGTACACTCTTTAATTATAATATATAAATAATAAAAATATTAAAAGATAAAAAATTAAAGTTTAAAAAAAAAATTTACGATAAAATTTTCATTAAAAATATTTTATGCATGATTTTGAACTTTGTATTATAAAATATATAGTATATTTAATGATATTGATTTTAGAATACTAAAAAATTGAAGTAATATTTAAAAAATGACAAAATTTCCATCAAAAGAATTTTCAAAATTTGCATATTGCATAATCTTGAAGTTAGATATTTTTTTTTTCTTTTTTTGTGATATTATTTTTAACATTTTATCTCATTTTAAAAAAGTATAATCAACTTAAGAAATATTCGATAAAAAATCTTTAAATTATTCTTGCGAAGTATGATACAATACTTATCAAGCAAAAAAGTCCTATATTTTTTTAAATATTATCTTGAAAAAAATATTACTTCATTTGAATATTATTACATTTATTTTTAAAATCATTTTCCATGTAACATATGTTTAAAAATGATACAGTTATATCATAAAAAAGTTATATCTAATAAAAAGTAAATCTTACAAGCTTTGTTTTATGAAGTGCAACTAAAATGTTATACTATCCCACGTCGATAAAACTTGACCTTCCTTTAACAGCTTTTTTCCAACATTGCGTGGGTTGACAAATAAATATATAATATTTTTCAGTTATCTAAAAAAGTAAAATAATATTTTTTATTTTAAAATGATAAGTTGTTTTATTTCTGTATAGTCGATAGTGTACGTCTTTGAAGTTATTTTTTGCTTTTAATTTACAAAAGTTATAGTTTTGTTAGAAAAAAAAATGTATGCATATAATGATAAAACATTAGGATTAAGGCATGAATATTTTCTGTTATATGCATTAATTTATCTATTTCAAATTGATAATATTTTTCATTCAATAGAAATATGCTTACATTCAATTTCAAATATAAGCACAGAAACAGCATCTATATTTTAATTCGAATATTACAATTCGTATAAAAATATAACATGCATGAAGACAATATTATATATTATGGATTCATTTTTTTCCCCCCGGAAAATTGTCGTATATGCTTTATTTTCCATCCCGATATCGATTTGTATCGTTCAAAAAGCGATTCAAAACAGGTGGATGTGCACTGGTGGTATCGTTAAGTCGTAGAGTCGTGGGCTCTCTACCTACGTTGGTTTACCTGTAGGCGTTCGATTCGAGACGTTCCATATTAACCTTGGATTTACGTCAATGCAGGGGCGTTCTACACTGGTACGTGTAACGTCATTGTCACGAACTTATACGCGATGCGTTTATTCCGACCTTCGTGAAGCTTGCTGACAACCTTTGCTGCAACGAGGTGTAAATATATTTCCTTCATCTTTTTTTCCCTCTTCTACATTTTCATTTTTTTCATCTTCCCTTTTTTTACTATTGTATAAACTACAATGTTATGCTATTCTTTTATGCTATTCTACGCTATTCTATTCATTTTTTACATATATATGTTAAGATTTGATTTGAATAAAAATAAAATTGTAGAAAGAATTGTAATTCTTTGAGGTTAGAATATTATGATGAATTTATCGTTCATATATCGTTCGATTTTAATGATTATAATCGAATGAATAAATTTGAATTTTCATTCGAGTTATTCTTGTTGAAATATTAGCAAGTATTTGATTCACTATTTGATTATCAGTACATTGATTATCAGTACTTAATAGCTATATTAATATTAAAAGTAACATCTCGTTAGTTGGATAGATACGAGATTGCCTATAAATCTTGGCTGATTACTTATGAAATTATGTTCTATTATAGATTATGAAATTTTATATAATTAGCTTCTTTTTATCATTATATTCAAAATATTTATTTAACGTCAAAGGATGTCTGATATAAATTTACAGAATTTTATTCCAAATGTATATTTTGTTTCATTAATTCTCTTATACTTTGTTCATTGATTTCGTTGCAGAAATTAAACAGAAGAAATTTATATAATATTAATTAATTGATTATTAACCTTTGTACACCACCAATCGAGAAGCCTATTGAATTTTATTTCAATGAATTTCATTTCGTTGTCCTTTTATACTTTGTATGTCGATGTTATTACAAAAATTAAATATAAGAAATTTAATGTCAGTTAAACGAGCATTAAATATCATAAATCGAATGATCATCATATAAATCTATGATTTTATTTCAGTATATATTTTATTTTATAATAAAATTTAATAATTTTATTTGTATTTTACTTAAAAATAATTTTGTTCTAACGTAAAAATCCTAAAAACTTGGATATTCGATTTTATTTAATAACGAATAAAATAATTTTAAATTTCTTCGAACTCGTTCAGATCGTTCGAGCTAATCACAGCAGTAATCAAAGTAATCGTGTGCTCGAGTCTGATAAAATAAGCTCTGCTCGTATCGATTTTTAAGTATTAGGATAGTCGAGCATTTGTATATCCAAACAAGAATATCTTATATACGATTTGTCATATAAAATCAAATTTTATTTTATTAATTATTTCGAATTTTTTTTTCAAATTTTCGACAAGCAATTGATTAATATATAATATAATATATATAACTAGTTATATAATTTTTTATTTGAAAATTTCTTAAAATACTCTTTAAAAAAAAGTATAACTTAAAGTTTTGTACGGATATAAAATATAATATTGATAATAAAAACATATGTTATAAATATTTTATTCAAAATAAAAATAGTAATAACAAATAGAATATTCATGTAAAAAAGTCTTAACATATATTCCTCACGTAATATTCCATGCCCACGTAACAGAGATCCTATCAAATAAAAAATCTGAATTAGCAAATACAAATTATTTCACATTATAATAAAAACGAAATCATAAAAATAATGCACCGACACGCTATTTGCAGAGATGATAAGCAACGATAAATGTCTGGAGGATATTTATACAAATGCTCATTGACGCAACTTTATTTCTTATCCTCATGAAAAAAAAAAAAGCAATGTTTCAGTCTCCAAATTTTTTTGTATAAATACAGTTTCTCACTCTCGAGTCATTTTAATCAATTCTAACCTAACCAAAGAATAACCGCATGTCAAGGTTACTTGTCTAAATCTCATAGAGGGCGTTCGAAACGGGTAGAATTTCATGGCGTGAAAAAGCATATAACCTAACATACAAATACGTTCCTTGTTTCTTTTAGTAAATCGGTTGGTTGTCGCGCATATACATGCACATATTATGTGACACACGCCTCATCCAAACTGATCTTATCGAGGGAAAAAGGTAACGGTTAAAATTGTCGTCGCGCGAAACTTTTATTAGCTTCGTGTGTAATTGGTCGATTAGTTGGATGATAGACTAAATTAAAGGAGAAAGAGAGAGGCAGAGGAGGGGAGTGGGAAAGGTAAAGAGAAAAACTGCACGTCGACTTGTGAAAGTTCGTAACAACGAGTGTATATATGTTATTCGTTAATTAAACGAAGTTAGTCCGTGTAAAACGTGAAAGCAAACTATTATTTATAGCGAGATAAATAAAGAAGTTTGCCAACTTGAGGAATTTTAATTTAAGGCGGGAATTTTAAATATGCGTAAAATTCATATATGCGGATGATTATAAGTATAGAAATATAAATAAGATTTAATAGCATAAACATTATATTACAACTTATTTGTAAAAAGTCATTAAATATTGATTTTATGCTGATCAAAGACTATTTCTATATGTAGAATTTTATTGTAATATACGTGTACGTTCATCATAGGATGTTGATAATGTTCGCGATGTAGATTACGATGGGTCTTTCTTCTGTTATCAGGTCACATTCACGATTTTCAGCTGAAATTAATCATTCTTTTATCGGCTGTGTTATATTATCGCGAATTATTATTATTATTATTGCGTATTATTAGTCTGTTTTCTACACAACTTTTAATTTTATTAATATATATATACATTTTTCTGTTCCTTTCATTGAATTTTCTCATCTTTTCATCGATAAATTGTATGAGCTATTAGAAAAGTCAAGATTTTGCTTCGCTTTTTGATTTATTTTTCTACGATTTCAATTGATAGATAGAATAAAATTATCGATGAAATAAACATACTATGATATTTATAAAAAAAAATTACTTTATATTTTTATCTTTTTTGTGCTTGAATTAATATTGAAATTAGAATATCTATACATATTTTTATGGCAATTTATCATGAAAATAATTTTTTTTCTATAACTTTCTCTCTCTCTCTCATAAATCGTAAATAATTCAAAAGATTTTTTTTCCGCAATACTTAATATCAAATTAAATAAAAATGTTTTTATCCTTACTCTATATTTGACCCTCAATTTAGAAACAGTATTGTACAAGTTTATAGTATATATAGCAAACGTGGTTGTTTCACTCATTCATAATGATGGCGACGCGACTGTACTTGCTGCGAACAATGAGTAGCATGAACGGCCCATACTCGCAAACCACAACGTGGGGAAAGCTGTGGGAATCGCGATTTCCGTTGGGATGTTGACTGCGGTGAACCAGATTCTTCGCGGGCCATCGTCGTCCTTTTCTGTTTTTCCTTCTCTTCGTTCCTCTTCCTATCCACGTGTTTCCGATTTGCTCGACAAATTTAGACATTGCAACGATACTTATGCGAAAGTGACGAATTACGAACTTTATTGAAGTAATGCATTCCTGAGAAATTACTTTAAAACGGATGTTATCTTCGATTAAATTAATCGATTTCACGTTTAGATCGTTTGTCACAGATATGTGATTTCACGAAATTTACGATTTGTTTAATTTTATGTAATTATATCTTTTCTTTTTCATTATGTAAAATCGTAGTAAAGAGAAAAATTACGGAAAATTTTGATAAGGAAGTTATTAATATAATAAAGATAAAGAGATATTTGTAAACACTTAGAACTTGTTTTTATCATCGAATTTTTCTGAAGTTTTTATTGAAAATTATTAGGAATTAATTATGTTTACTTTCTTGTTTTTATATATTTATAATTTTAATGTAATATTAATTTTTCATTTTACATAATTAATTAATTATAATATTGATGTACTTTATTGCTTGTAAATAACGATTAAAAATAAGTATTTGAATATTAGTAAAATTATATAAATCAATGAGGAATTAATTATTGAAAGTAATATTTATTATAACTTTATGAAATTAAATTATAAATTTAAATTATTTATCGGCTGAAAATACTTATCATTATAATATATTATAATTGTCGGTTTATTTGCCAGTTTTTTCTATCAAAAAATTATCCTTTCTAAGAATTTTAAATAACAAAACAATTTCATAACAAATTAATTTTGTTTCAGAAGAGATAAAAACAAAGAAATTAAATTATTCATTTTATTCTATGTATTTTTACCTCTCTCTGTTTACGTCGATGAAATCACTTTATCGTTATTTGTCCACGTTTATTCTTATTGAAACTCATCTAGCGACACGTGTCAGAGCATATATTTCGATAATAAATTTCGAATCGGCGATAGTGGTACTCAACCAAAACAATTTTCGTTGGTCATTCTTCAGCGTCGTCCTCGGTTAGTTAATAATAAATTCAAGGTTATATGTTCGCATTTGTACTTATCCGGCACTCCTCAGTGCACCTTTTCAGTGACTCAGTTGTTGAATACTGAATAGGGCTTGACAAGATTAGATGCAATATTTAATTCACGCCACATTTTATATAGGATCGTTAAATTAGGTCATTTTTTTTTTTAATCAGGATTATTTATTCATTTTTTTCTCTTTATTTCATTTTTTGATCTCTTTGGTAATAAAAGCTAAAAAGAGCAATTTGTACAAGCTAATGTAAATGAATCATAATTTAATATAATACAAAAATTCAATTTTCTAAAATATTTTTATAGTCACACATTTCTTTGTTACTGAAGTTATATTGCCAGTATCATATATCATTTTTTTTCTTATTTCAAATTAATCTGAATTATTTAAGCTTCGTTCATTAGAAACATATATCATGTATAAATGTATCTAATATAAAATATATAACATTATATTGCACTAAGTCGACTTATATGAAAAAGATTAACGATGAGATGATACAATCAGCTCGATGAGGGAGATATCAGCTAATGATTCTTTACCACCGCGGTTTCAGATCTCTTCTTCCTTCATGAGCGATCGAGAACTCAACATTCATTATAGTGGCTCGACAACTCTTATTACAATCTATTAGTTAAACGCCCACTGACAATTTAGAAGCATGGTATCGGTCGTCTGCATCGCTCCTTTCCCTTCGTCGTACATAAAATCAAGCCGCGAACATCAATCCTGCGACTATTATCCGTTTTCCATGATTTTACATAATAATTTACCATATTTATACCAGTATATTTGTACCAATATTTTATAATCAACATTTGATACAATTGTTGAAAAGTTCAAAAGTAAATAGCAAAAAAGCATTGTTTTTATTAAAAAAAGAACATTTTATCATCATATTTCCATTCAAAAAATAAAACATAATATATCCATTTATATTCTAGATAACAATCTTGCATAATTGTATAATTTATTAACTAACGATATTACAAGTAGCAAGTTATAAGTCAGTAATAAACTAGATTAAGTTAGGTTAGGTTAATTTATTGTACTTGTTTCTATATTTGTCGGAACTGTGTCCCTATCGTCTCGTGTCCGAACAGATAATAATAAATCAATCTTGAATCGAAACGAGCGGATAGAAGCGCGATTCTGATAGATCGTAAATTGTCTGGAAAGCTTCATTGACGGGCCGGTTTCCAATTCCTACCAATGAGACGATCGACTCGATGCCTTGGAGAGAAAGAATGACTTGGAAACGAGCTTCGTGCTCTCCGTGCGTCGGTGTGACGAGTAACAATGAAGTAGAAACGTAGAAGCGAAAGGCTGGAGAGAGAGAGAGAAAGAGAGAGAGAAAGAGAGAGAGAGAAGGCGCGTGGACTGAACTTTGTTCCACCTACGAGCACAGAACCTGGTTCGTAGTCGACGTCTGGTCTGGTCTGGTCTGGTCTGGTCTGGTCGTGACTGAAGCACCTCCACCAAATAGGTCTGCTCACCTTGGACGACAAGTTGACAGGACACCGAGAGAAAAGGTACAGAAGGATACTGGACCACAGACAGGAGGTGGAGGTTGACGCGTCTTTCTATGCGCATGATTTGCATCACGTGTCACGCACCGAGTTCACCGATTGGCCAGATCTGATCTAGGGGTCTCACGTGATCCGTCGTTTTGTTTCCTCGTGATTTCTTTCGTATATTTCTTTTTATATTTTAGATTAAAGTTAATGCTTGAAGATTTGATATATGTATATTTATATTTATCACTCAGTTACTGAGATAAATGATTGTATAGTGCATGATCATTTAATATTTCTGTTAAGGAAAATTAATATATTTAACATTGAATTGACATCGTATTGTTTGTATATTAATTGTAATACTTGTTTTTAAATAATTATTTTCTAGTGCGATCTCATTTCTAAATATATAAAAATTTATCGAATAAAATTACGAAATATATTATGACTGATCTTTGAAAAGTATCGGTCTTTGACTCCCTAATTTGGTTAAATATTTCCTCATGAATTTTTATCACTTTTATTCGCAACGTCGTGGCTACACATTTTGTTTTCAACACTAGCATTATCCTCTTGTCTTTTTGCCTTCTAACATACGATTTATACTCGTAATACAGCTTACTATTCAAACAGGACCAACACGAATCCCACATGCAACGCATGTAGGTATCTGATTATCGTCTTCTAAAACCGAATATTATTAAACATCTATCCAGGCAATTTTGCCTATTAAAAAAATTAAATTACAAACCAATCGCTTAAAAGGATTATAAAGTCTAAAATTTCCATAATCTTCTACAATTTGCTTGAAATTGTGGATAAAAAAAGACAAATGCTCGTAGATGAAAACGATCAAAATCTTGCATCCCAATGTCGTTAAGTTGCAACAATATACACGGCCGCTCAAAGGTGTTATCTTCGTGAAATGCAGATTGCCTTGTATTCGATTCGCAGAATCTCAAGGCTGCGTCGTCGGCGTGATGCTTACACGAGCCACTTCGATTTGTACACACCTTGTAATGCTGTCATAACGGTATAACCGAAGATAATTTCAGGACACATCGAATATATTTATTAATGCCATCAGCATGAAAAGAAATTATATTAATTTCAGAAACCCTTTGCGAATATCGTATGTCCCAAATGTGACATTTGAATATGTTTTTACAGAAACATTTTTTAATATTTATTTATCTTAAGAATTTGTAAAAATCTATGTAATAATAATTTTAAAAAATTAATTTTTGTCTTCTGGTATCATTTGCCGCTAAGGAATATAGATGTGAGATAATAACAAAGGATTAACAAAAATCTCTTTTTTATTGTATTTACAATACGAAAGTACTCTCCAAAGTATCGAATTATTATTTCGAATTATTATTTGTAATTATTGTTTGTAAATCTTGATAGTTAATTTTACAATTTTAATCTTATCAAAATCTGAAACGAAACCAATCTCTTTCCTACCAATTTTCATCGTCGATAGCTTTAAAGATCATACCCTCCACTACTGAATGTACGAGGCCAAACCATGTCCACTGGACTTTCGAGCAAAGTGGCGAGAACGCATCAAACGAACACTCATGTGGCAATATATGTAACGGTCCTTCCTGGAATTCTGAAGGGTTGGAATTCGCTATGTCCTGACCACCCAAGGAGAGCCGGAGAGAGTGCTCTTCACTTTATTCCTTGAGAGAGAGCACGCCTCGAACCAACTTTATACGTTATACGTCTCGAACGGGTTGGCGGTTGGCTTAAATCGTTGCGTGCCTTTCTGGCTCGATTATGTTTACGAGCCGTTCACGAGTGCATTTATGATAAAGTTTATCGACGCGTCGGTCATAAACGGAACAGTGTGCGGTGGATGTGAAGATGATATCGAAGATACATGTCCCGATTCGATGCGGCTTAACTACAACTGAACGAGTAAGGTACGGTTCATACTGAGACGAAATGGTAAAAGCGGTATATGACATATACCGCGTGATGTGAATCGTTCTATACTTTATGGATAACTGTTTAGACACCGTGTCTTTCGATACGAGCCTCGATAGTTACATCAACACGAGTTGCCATGGTGTTTAATTTTTCATTTTGTCAGATCGTTATTTATAATATTCAAAAGCAATTAGATACTATCGGATCATAAACTTCATCTACTCGAAGTTTTAAAGTTTCTCGACGAGTTTAAGTTGGATGAAAAGTTTATATTCAGTGGGTAGCAACACCACACAATCGTCGAATTTAAGATTCATTGGAACTATGTATATTCGGAACTTGAGAATCAAGGATTGAAAAAACGAAATTAGTATGACAAAAGTATATTATTTTTATATTATTTTAATTCACAAGTAAAATTTGAATTATTATTATACGTAGCATTTTCTGTGTGCGTATTGCTTAAAAGCATATGCTTTCCTATTATAAAAGCGCCCTCTCTTATCTGCGCATGTATGGTTGCGCAAATCAGTATGATGGCGCGCACGTTATTACATGTCTCGAATAATTTTTACGATACAAATTTGTAATTATTCGGAGCTTGTATGCAATCTGACGTTTAATTGCACGTTTATAAGTGTTATATAGTGAATCTGTTCGAAGAGAAAAAAAAGGTATCATATATTATGGAAACGTGGAAGTTTTGGCATTTGTTTTTTAATGCGTGAAGAATTGGAGGCAAGTGTGTTGTGTTTTCTGATGATTATCGATGTTTGGCTGCTCACAAAAAGACATATTAAGTTCTGTAACTGATTGATGTTTGTTGACATGGTCTGAAGTGATATCATGTGGAAGGAGTTAAGTATGTTTATATTGGAATGGAAGATGTTTGGATAGAGCGTTTTAGTTCTTAGCACTATGAACAATGGAATGAGTGGAATCAAGATTTATGTAACAATATACACATATATAGATTGGTTGATTTAATACGAGTATACATATTTTGAAATCTTTTAATTCGTATTTTTTAGCAAATAAGTTTTAATATTTATATATATTCTATATGTAAAATTGTTTTTAATAATCTTGCATTCAATGTCTGTTAGCATAATCACAATCATAATCACAATTACTGTTTTATACATATTTATAGCACGTCGGATTATTATTGTAATTCTACTTTACATATAATATATATATATATATATATGTTAATATTAAACTTAATTGCACAAACATATCTTTTCATTTCATAAATCTTTATTTTTCAAATCAAATTTCATTTATTGTTCATATCATCAATCATCATTAATACTTGTACTCTATCTTTTACAATCCATATCAACATCATTAATCCTCATGCTCTACTTTTCATTAAATCAAACACTGGCAGTCCATACTCGTCAAGTATCCACATCTCTCGCGTATCTCATTCCAAAAATATCGATATCAACATCAAAGACCACTTTCACCCGTAAAAATAAAACAGCTCTACGCATTACTCATCGTAGCTGTAAAACTGCGCGTGTCTAACTGTCAGAGGTTTTAATATTGCTTGACCAAACCCGCGCATATTCACAAAAAAAAGAGCTCGTGCTCGTCTTCGACTCTTCGTCGAAAGACATTTATGCTGATCCTCAAAAATCACCGAGATATTCTCTCCTCGCCTCTTTTCTCCGTTCATAGTTCTTCTTACTTTTCGAGCCTATCGTTTCTCCCATGGCCGAAACGCGGCAACAAAAGCCTCGAGATGCAGCCACCGTTCCAAGAATCGTTCGTCTACCCGTGGCAGTCGTTTCTCGAGATCCCAATAAACGGTCGTTCGGCCGGT
Organism: Apis cerana; assembly: GCF_029169275.1. Taxonomy (NCBI): domain Eukaryota; kingdom Metazoa; phylum Arthropoda; class Insecta; order Hymenoptera; family Apidae; genus Apis; species Apis cerana. Next base: position 11,820,417 of record NC_083857.1, read on the forward strand.
CGTTGGTGGAGCGTGCGTGTCTGGGCCGGTGCGTGTGACTTGTGGGCGCGCGCGCGCCCACAGGAAGCGTATGTGGGTGAGTGCCGCCGAATTCGTGCGTTTCGTGCGGTGACCTTCGCGTCGGTGCTGGCCAGGCCACTTCGACAGCGGTATAATAAACGCGGCTACGTGTACGCGTCTTCCGACAAGAGACCAAGGACGTAGTTAGAATGTCGTTCTATTTTTGGAGGCGTAAAACGATTAGGAAGTTTTTAGGAATTTTAGATGCTTAGGTTAATGGTGAATTTGGGGAAAAACTTCGAGTTCAAAAGGTCAACGTTACGTAACTTTTAGTAATTATTTTATCGATTGGCTGTTAATTAAGATGGATTAACTTTTTTTTAAAATTAACCGGACATTTTATGTAAATTGTTTATAAATAAAATTTATTAACATTGAATTTTTAATTCTTATAAAAATTAGGAAATGGATTAGAGATTACTTGGTATACGGTATTATATTTACGCGGTGAAATGTGATTTGAACTAATATATATTTAAAGTGTTAATAAATGATCACTTTTATTTTGGTGGCTGATATATTATAGATAGTGCAGATGCACGAATGTGGATAAATAACTGTGTTGATTTATATTTCATGATTTCAATAATATAGTAACGAAATTGATTGGAGGATATATGGAATTGTAATAAAAAAAAGTAAATCAGAATACTTAAACATATAATAGCATAAAAATACCAATCCAATTCGAAGTCAATTTTGATAACTTTATATTCTTAAATATCTATTTTATTCGAATTGAAGAAATTGCTTTCCTCCCTAAAAAAGAATCTATCCAATTTAAATTATAATATTAAACAGAAAAAACAATGATTGCTTAGAAAAGTCACACAAAGATCACTCATAAAATTCAATGATCGCAGACACTGTTCAGATCGTTTCTCTTCTAAAACCGAAACGTTGAAAGATATCTTGTTACCAGCCGTTAAATCTATTGGTTTTCATTGTCAGTAAAAACAAACTACGTCCATCGTGGCAATAGGTTCTTTCCAGTCACGCAATAAACGTCGGGAAGTTATGGAAAGCCTGTGTAACTCTTTTGAACGGTTCTTCTCCTCTTACGTATCGTAGTACTCGCCTCGAAAATGCTCCAGACGTTGTCCCCTTTGCGGTTGCACCGCGACGAGACATAGGGTGTTACATTCCGGACGTATGACGCATGCTACGGACGCTCGCTACGATTCCTTTTCTCTAGTCCCTCGAGGCCTGCATTCGGTTCGCTCTATCGAGAACCGAAGGAGAACAGCTTAACCAGCAAGTCTGGTGAACCTGTGAATGGATATCTGTTTTCACAACCATTCCAATGGTAGGTTTATGGATGAATATACGAATCCACTAGAAAGACAAATTAAAAATAATCCATCGACGGATTAGCAAGTGGATGTTTGAACAAAATGGCAATAAATTAATTTTTAACGATCGTCAGAAGATGTAGAAATAGAGATGGAATTCTAAAATACGAATTATTTTCAACGTACATAAACGTTTCTTTTTTTTTTTAACAAAAGTTTGATCTTGTAAAAGACTTGATATAATTTTATCAACTCTTTTCGTACGTTGTCACCGAGCAGGAATTGGTCGCGACGAGGATCATAATCGTGTCGTTGACGCGGCACGAACGAGAGTAAAGCTCGGTTTTTAACGTCGGGCGCACACAACTCTGAAAGATAGCGTTGCCCGTGAAAGTGCTCGGCCGATTACTATCAGCAACAGCTCCTTTCTTCTCCTCTGGTTTCCTCGAACGACGACGGCCCGCTCTCGTCTGTCTCTCGAATCTGAGCAGATCGCATCGTGGTTCTTGCTCTCTCCTCCCCTTGGTATCGTTCATGGACACGTATGACTCGCTTTTGGAGCCGTATGTAATGAGCGACATTTTAGTCGCCAGTCACGTTTCACTTAGATGGGCCGTGCCCCGTGAATACGCTATCCCCGGAAAATTTACTTCTCGCTCGGTTATTGTTTGAAATATAGCGAACCAGTGGAGGATTCCACTGGCTTCTCGAGCCTTCCCTCGTTGCGTGTCGCCACCGAGATTGGTACGATGATAATTCTGGAACCGCGGCTTCGTTAATGGATAAACACATCGGTATTATTACTCGACCGGAAATGATATCGATAAAGAGCATCGAAGGATGATTTCGCGCGCGCGAGAACGCTCCGCTCTATCGACTTTGAGCACTGATTACAAGTGATAACAAATATTGTAAAATAATTTATATCATATATAATGAAATTTCTCTTGAAATATTTATATATTATATGTTATACAATAAATACTCTCTTTCTCTCTTGAAATAAAATTTCAATTTCAAGATAATTGGAATGTAGGAATTAATGGGAGAAGTATTTCTCGTTGAAGTGAAATGCATTTTTGCATTTGAAAAACTTTGATTGATTTATTTTAAAATATTTTAGAACGTAGAAAGTTTTAGGTTTAGGATAAGAAACGGGAGAAAATTTTTCTTTCGAAAGAAAGTTGAATCTAGTAAATGTTTAAACAGATCTAACGGCAAGATTGCATTAAATATTAGTTTCTAAATAAACTGTTTTTTACGTTATGAAATTCCTGCGTATTTATTTCAAGACCAATAGAATTCGTGTTTCAAAAGTGAAAGTGTTTATTTCTCATAAGTTTTACGGTGAAATAAATTTCAGCAAGATATATTTACGCTTACAAAACTGCGATATATATTATATATTTAAAAAGAAAAAAAAAATTTTTATAAATACTGCATCTGAGATATAAATTATTAAATCTTTCGAGTATTTGAAACACATGGATACTGAATATCGATAGTCATATAAACGATATTACAAACATAGCGAATAAATCGACCCTTTGATCAAAGTTTAGATTTCAGTATCCATTGATTTCCATTGTATCATGAAAAGTAGCATTAATGAATGCAAAAAAAAAAAGCGCTCCCTCAAAGTCGAGTTGCCCCGTATGGGTTCTTTGTCGTGCGTGGCAACGGTGAACCCGTGGCAGAATCGAAGAAAGGAAGGAAGAGTATCGCCATTGTGGGGGCTACTGTCGGAATAATAATGCAATTGTCGTACTGAATGCCGAATACATTCTTCCCTCGTCCGTCATTTATAAACTGCAAGCCTTGCCGCGTGTCGTTGCGTGTCCATTACGGTCTTAATACACCATCGTGTGTAATGCAAAAATTTATCTTGTATAGAAATTTGCCCCTGAGAAATTTATATCTTGATACGTCGTACGATTATAAAACAGGATATTTTATAAATAATATACAGCATCGATACAATTTCGTTCAATTTCGTTAGAGAATCTTAAAAGAAACGTGTCTTCTAACGTGTGTGCCTGCATAAGACACGAGGTATTAACATATCGTTACTTCGGCTTAATGCATCGTCCGCCATCTTGTTTATACATATCGAACGTAATATATTCCAACGTATTGACGTAACGCAGAATACGTTCATTACGACAATGGGCTATTTATTCCTATTTAGACGTTGCCTCTGATCGTCAGAGCACCATGGTCTACATGGAAATTGTTGTCGTCGCTCGCAACACGGCTCACGTACACGCGTCGAACATTTATCAACGATGTTAATAATTTCGCATGCGTGTCGAGAGATAGACGAATATACCACCGGCAACAATCCTACTGGCTGAATAATAAATAAGGTCCTCCATTTCGCTTATTGGTATACGGGGACACGCTCGCGTCTTCGAATAATTCACCACCGGACGATCCCGCGTGCTCACTTCCGTTCTGGATTAATCGGCGCGCACGCGGATAAATTATCGATCTTTCGCTTCGTACACAATGATGTTCGAGTAACCTCGTGCAACGTTACGATTAATTGTGTGGAAACGAGAGGTGGATAAATGTTGTTTTGGGTGTGACTTCTTCGCGCCCTTTTCCTCGAGAACGTCCCCAGCTTCCTCCTTTCGTCGATTAATTTCCGTCTCGGTGTTGGCGAAATTAAGGGACGCTTTGGATTAAAATTTGTAGATATAAAGAAATCACAGAATTTTGAATATTTCCATTTTAGAATTTTATGATTTTTTTTTTTTTAATATATATTATTTTCGAAATACGTATTCGATTTGAGGTTTGTTTTAAATAGTAGAATAAATTATAGCAATTACGTGTGTAAATACGGACATCTCTGAGAGAAAAAATTTGAAATAATGATCGTGTACATTATCAGCAATAAGTTGAGCAAAATCTTTAGTCACGATTACCTTTCCCTTTATAATGGACGAAACGGATATTGCCCAACGCGTTTATACACAGATATGCGCGCGCGACGTCTTTAGACTCCCACTAGTTTCAGTATGACACGCTCGAGAAACTTTCTCCATTCGACATAATTTGGTTGTACCGCAGACCCTGACGCCTTCGTACGTCATTCCAAGAACGTTTTTTCCGTATAAATTTAAATTTGATGCATACTAATAAAAAATTAAAATATTGAAAATATTATGAAATTATTGATTACAACTACTATCGGATAAAAATATTTTCCTATAATTTAAATTTACATTTTTCTATTTCATAGCACAATTATTTTTAATTAACAAAATTAACAAAATACTTTATAGATTTATACGTATGTTCTTTTTATTAATAAAAATTGTCGTAACTTATTAATCCATATATTTTTATCTTTCATAAAAACTTTCAAACCTTTCAATCAAAATAATTTCAAATCCATTAAATCTCGTTATTCTATATCGATTAATCAGTGCCATTCTTGGAACTTTTGAATCAGCCCAACAGAAGCGTCGATTCAATGCCAATGGACGCAAAAGAGTGCGCCGTAAGAGAGTGGGATAGACTATATAAAGAGTCTCACACACAGTACGATATATCGTCAGATTCATCTTTAGATCCAACGATAAAACTCACGACAAAAAATGTATGCTTAAATCGTTGATTATTTTATTATATTATAATAAACAATCTATTACAATTTGAACGATTTATGTAATCATCTCTAAAGTCCAACGAAAAATCGAATTGTGTGCGATAACCTTAAAAACGGCACGATCTCGGTGTTCAGATACGAGTTGTAGGTGTCGTTGGATGGTTTACCAATTCGTACTGTGTGTGCGTAAAAACACAGTCAGCTTGGAGTGGGGATAAGGGAGATCTCTGCGCTCGCGGTCTTATTTGTGTAGATGCACGCGTCGTGCCACGCTGAGAGCGCGGCGCATTTCACGCGATGCATACAATCCGAACGCACGCAAGTTACGCACGTTCGTCGCCGTATCGTCGGCCTGTGCATTTGCGTCCGTCCTTCTCGACTGTTCTCTCCTGAACGAACGTCTTGTTCTTCCTCTCTTTTTCTGTCGGAAGGCGCGCGCTTGCGCCTATGTATGAACCAGTGCCACCCGTCCGTCGAGCGCCGCGCTGTTGCCACCTCTTCGCCTCTCTTCTCCTCACCTTCTGTACTTCGTATTGGAGCTCCAGCTGAGCGTTCCCCAACGGTGCTCAACCGCCGTTCATTTATTTGGCAATATAGTAACGAAGGGGAAACAGAGTTGCGGAGAGCCACGTTACGGGCCGGTTTCCTTCCTTCGTCTCTCAGAGAGGAAGAAGGATTTCGTCGTAACCGGGCCTCTGCTTTCAATTGGCGATTTTAATTCGGCTTTTCAGCCGCCTTGTCGCGTTACCGGGAACGTTTAACATGAAAAGGATTATCCGATGAATTGATTATGAGATATATTAATGTTTAATAATTAGTCTTTGTAACCGAGTAATCATAGATATATTACACATTTTATTTCTCTGATTAACAATTTAACGTATTATTTAATTAACGAAAAGTTTTCTATCGTTATCCATCGTTAATAATTATAAATGATTATATTTTATGATTAATTTTTTCATTGTTAGGAGAAATTCTCGATACTAAATTTGCTTTCTGTTATCATGATATTAAGAGTTTTCGAAACGAATGTATTGCGAAAATGGAAAAGATTTGCTTGGTCGAGGTCCGCCGTTAAAAAGCATAATGAGTGATTTCACAATTATTTATTGTATGTACGATTTACATGATCCAGTAACCATTTGCGTAACCATCTCGTTCTTTCTATTTTTGTTTTATTATTGCATTGGATTCCTGTGAGAATCACTTTAAAAAAAGATTGCGGAACTTGGACTAGCATTTGCGATTACATTTCTTTGAGGAAAAAAAGTGATGGTGCTTGCGTAAATCGTTAGTTGATTTTTCTTTTCCCTGGCGAAAGATACAACGTGTTTAACCGTTTAGAATTAATCCAACCTCCATAAGGCCATATGCCTTATAATACTACTTACGTATCCATGTAGGTATCTGTATTTTATGAGTCATGTTTTGTTTGCTTATGTTAGTTCTATTGTGTTCTATACATTTATATAAATTTCTATACTATATCGTATACTATAATATTTTTATTTATAGGAATTATTAATCAATTTTTTAAATTCATTTTTATATAAAAGAATAATAACTTTACATATTCTTAGTATACTGTTCCAACCAATTATACGAATATATTTGTGTTATTAATTAATTATCAAATTATAAAATTGAATTCGATTGAAAAGATTAAAAGGAAATATCGATTCGCGAAATATCAAGTGTCGTGGTAAAATTAAGATCACCGACTAAGTTACACCGGTGAAACGAGGTTAAACCACCATAGAAAGTTACATTCATAACCATATGGTGTCTGTGGCAATGTTTTATACGAGAAGGGTTGCAGCGTGATACGTATGGTCCACATGGTAGCGAACCCGCCGCTTCGACCCCATAGCATCCTGTCTATGGAAAAGGTAGTAAACGAGGGGATGGTCGAAGAGAGTGGCAACGATGGCTTTGATGAAAAAGAGATGGATAGTGTACAGCGATCCTCAAATTTTTCATGTAACATAAATATTAGTGTCTAATGGTGTCAATGAACTTTGCTATTTCGAGCTGCGTTTCAGACTTGAACGAGGAATAGAGGAAAGTATGTAATTTATGCTGTATTGTTCTTTCTCCTGTGTTTTATTACTGCAATGTAATTAAAACAACTTGTGTTTATTGCATTCGCAATATTACATACTGTTGCGTATATCAACATTTTCTTTACGTGTAGTGTGAAAAATACTTAACTATTTAACGTTATATAACTTAACGGTTAACTAGAAATTTTTTTATTTTAATAGAAAAATAATTGTATTGATAATGAAGGTAATATTGAGTAAACTTTGAAAAAAATTAAAAACAAGATTAAAAACAATAATAATAAAGCGTAGAACTAACCACGTAACAGGAATGGAATAAATATCGATTGATGAAAAATTCTATACAAGCCATGTAATTTCTCGTTAAAGTATTAATTATTTTAATACTTTAACCTTCTAACTATTTCTAACATCTTTAAATTTATTTTATTTTATTTTATTTTTAGAATTATACAAATTATAGATTCTTTGATTTTTGAATTATTTTCTCGTATAATATTAACAGTGTAATTTTAGCAAAACCATTGCCATTTCGAAAATGCGTACAGTCGGACAGGTGTCTTGCTTGCTTCGTAGGTAGAACTTTCAAAAATCTCGTTGTGCGGTGCACCTTTGAGTGAATTGAAGGACCGAATACAGCTGCCAAGTGTCCTCAACATGGCCAGGTAGGTATTTATTGATTCAATGGTAGCAGTATGCCTATAGTTAGGTACTGTGATGTAACTCTAGAACCGGGCAGAGGGTTCGCTTGTTAGAAGAGACGATAGGGTTGAAGGTGGCTAAGATGATTACGCCAACAAGTCCCGCAGAGAGGAAACATTCTGCTCGATTGTTTGTAAATTTACTCTCGATCGATTTTTAATTCTTTTTTTTTTTTTTTTACCGAAATTCATCGCAACAAAATGTCTTTTATTAAAATTATAAAAAAAACAACAATGAATTTTTCCTCGATTAATACAATTAATCAGATACGAATGTAAAAAGTAGCGAAACAAGCATTTTTGCGATACGTACCTCTGACGATTTCAATTTGGAAGAGAGGGAATCAACCAATTCCATTGAATTCTTCATACTTTCATTTTCTCTCTGTTGGCTCGATATTAAACCTTGAAGAATATCACCGTCCAGCGGAAATTTCCGCTTCTGGTAGATTTTCTAGGTCATCTAGGTAGCAACCGTGACATGTGTTAACAATGCTTTCAAATTTCGCCAAGTATTTTACCGTTTTCACGAGTTTTTCTTTTTCAATGTTATCTCATCTTTTTCATCACGTTTTTCACATCTGGTTTTCTCAATAGTCTCTGTTAATGAGAATTTTCGGCCAATTTTTCGACATTGAACGGATAGGAAGAATTCATTCTTTTTCTACGACGATTATTAAACGCAAACAAAGAAATAGTAGTTCGAGAGAATTCCATTTTTTTTTTCTTTATAGGCATCACGGTTATGCCTTTTGTCTTGAACAGTGTCGTTCTAAGTGGTAACTACGTTTATAAACCGATACATATAAAGATACACACACAATATGCTTAACCATTATGTACAGAGAAGAATATAGATCCGTCTTTGTAGAGAGAAGGAAATTATTGTCGATGGGTTTAGTCAATCGTTTGCACACTTGTCGATAAACAATAAGCTTCCTCCTAACTCGGACAACCGTGCGGACGTAATAAGCCATTGTTCGTCACTGTGTAGACGGATGTAGACAACAATTGGTAAATAATCAATTAACGTTTATCTATAATTGAGCCATCCATTTTGAACAAAATCTCTATATAAATTATAGAGATGCTAATTCAGAATGTTGAAAATTTAGAATAGAATATAACAAATAGAATCAACAATTTTATATTTTAAAATCGCATTTGGGGAATTGGTTTTAAAGATTGACAATAAGACTGATAGAAATCGTTAAATTCGAAACACTATTTGCTTAACAGTGGCAGCCATAATTTTCAAAATCGTAATTTTCTCGATGGAATATTTAATCGAAATTAAATTAAATCAAAGATTGTATCACATTCGTATATCCCGCGCATGCACGAATTATCGTGCGAATTATATCATGGTAATCGCGAGCTTGAATTTCTGTCAGCCCCGCGTTGCGCTACCTACGGTTGATTTATGCGCTAATTAGCAACAACCGGATTATTTATTGGCCGAAGGCGGTACAATGTCTCCGCTCGCCTTAGCCGGAATAATTATCAACGGCTAGGGATAATTAGCTGGAACGTGTCCTGGCTTGTTTATGGAAACGGAACACACGGAGGCAATGTTGCCCCTTATAACGATTCATCCGGGGAATACATAACGTTCTGATGACCGCTATTTTTAATGCCTGCCCGTCATTTACAAATAATTTGCACGATTTGTTGAACGTAACGGGAATCTATTTTATTCATTGTGATCTTTTCCTTTTTATCTTTCTCAAGCATCGTATTTTCGAAACGTACTTTCATACTTTGAGAAATACAACAAAACAGCATTGATTCTTGGTATAAGTTAATCGTTTATCGATTTAAAGTAGAAATACAAAAAGTATTTATATATCATTGCATAATATATCTAATTATATGTTTCCAAGTTAATTAATAAGTGTATATAAATAGGGAAACATAAGGAGAACGATGTGGAAATATTTTTTTTTACATTCAACGTATACATTATGAAAATTTTGAGGTTATCTTGATGATATGTTAATAACTGTATTGCAGTCGTGAATTATTTCTTTTTAAATATATGTATGTACGTAAGTTGTATCGAACTAAATATTAATAGTATACGTGTATGTAAAAATAATAAAAATTTAATAATATTAAAAATAACTTTGCGATATATTAATAAATTATACATATTATAGTGTCACGTGTACTGCAGATATCACGTGATCAACCGCTACAAAACTATAGAACGTCTCCTCTAGTCTAGCAAGTGTAAACGTTTCATTGCCACGTGTAGTTATTTAAATCATTAATCTGCATATCTATATATACTTGTATCTATATTTAGTGTACAAATTTGCATAAAAAAAATCTATATCTAAAATAGAACACGAGAATTAACTTTGCAACTTAGTTATTCGGAACAAAGTACATTGATTTCAATTCTTTGAAATCTAATCGATCTATAATTTTTTTCTCTTCGATTTTGCCCTCGTATAATACGATTTTGATCGTTCAAACAACGATTTTAAATAATTAACAATCGTTTTTTTTTTCGTCGTTTTTTTTCTTTTTCCACTAATTGTATTTGTATATAATCAGTCATACCGGTAATTAAGTTTCGCTTATAACGGCCATTGACGGTTAATAGTAATTATAAGGTGCTCGACGGGATTATAACGTTGATGAAAAGGTGGAAGAGGGTTGAGGAGCCGAGAAAAGAGCCAAGGATGGTGCATCGGAGCAGGTCGCTCGATACTGACCACCTCACACCTACGAGGAGTCTCTCTGTCTCTTCCATGCCTCCATCTGCCTCCATCTTTGCGTTATTTTTCGCATTATGTCACCATTTTTTCCCTTTTCTACATTACTTTTCTTCATTCTCTTGTCCAAAGGTGCGAATACATTTGAGACTTAACTCTCGAGAGTTGTTCTCGAGAGTATTTTTCGCAAGTGGAGAACTACATTGAGAGTGATTGTCCGAGAATAATTTTCAACGTAGCGTCTAACTCTTGAGAACAACTGAGGAGAATTTCACTCTCAAATTATATTCGCATCGTTATGATTTCGATGAAAATTACAGTAAAAGATAATTATCTAGGAATGAGTTTTGTGTTCTTTTTGTTATTTCTTTAAAATTTCCATTTATTCTGTTTACTGTTAGAACATAATGGTTTAACAAAGGTGAGAAATTAAAAAGTACATAAATATTTTGTTGATTTTCTAATCTAATTAACTAGGAATTTGATCAAAAAATTCTGTTGATCTTTGTAATTTTACGCTGTTTACATTTATTATATATTTTTGCTAAGAATCCTTGCGTTTAAAAAAGTTTGTACGATATAATGGAATATTTTATCAGAATAGAAAAATGCTGTGTAACGTAAGTTCGTGTTAATCGTGAAATTTATACCCGCTTTTTTTGTATCATGAATAAAGCGTGGTTTAAAAGTTCTATCTTTATTATTATCTCTTTTACATTTTATTCCTTTTTGAATCTTCCATGTACTATACTATTATATAACAAATACCAATTTTATCAGCTATTATGTAAACCGTAACTTTATCTCTATAGATAGAAATATTGACCCTATCGATGTTTTATGTTTTATGTTTTATGTTCTATATTCTGTTATTTCTTTTTCTTTCGTATTTCTATTTAACAGAAATTAGAATATTGATAAAATTTTTATAGGATATTGTTCTATTACAATCTATAAAAATATTTTAGAAAATAATAGAAAATACAATTATTTTATTATTAATTTTAACTAATGATATTTAGCGTCTTTATGAAATTTATATATCGATGTAAGCATCGACTCCTTTTCAAGGACTGGTAGACTCCTTTATCCATAAAGGATATAGGTTGCATTGGAAAGGCCCGCGCACGAGCACGGGTCGCACAAGCTGATCGACAAATCTCGATCGAGAACCACTGGCAAACAGCAGGCAGAGCGGACAAAGAGCGAACGGTTATTGCAGGACGACAGTATACAATCGACTCAGTGTACAGTAGACTCGAGCCAGCGGCACGTCGCACAGTAGTTCAGCTTTTTTTTAGAAGCAAAAATAATAGTTTTTCTTATTGATTACAAATAATCTTATATTTTTTATTTTACATATTTTCTTAATACATTAATTAATGCCGAAAAATAATATTTATTTTAATATAGTTTTTATTGTTAGTAATAATTTTCAATTGACGATAATTAATAACAAAAATAACGTAAATCATTTTTTAATTTGGAGAAACATGTATTTCAAATTCAAATGAAATATAAAAAATTAATATTATTCTTCAAAAATCTACGACTTTGTTATTGAGATCCGTTCATTATGAAGAGAGCACCAGTGGATCTCTTTTCTCTCTTTCTCACTTTCTCATTCTTTTCTTCGTTTTCTTATTCTTTCTTGCTTTGTCTCTGCACTGTTGTGCTGCTTGCACTGAACCTATAAACTACCTGCACCTATACTTCCTGCCACTCGACAATGAAACCTTTTTCCCCAATTACTGCTCGAGTGATCTCGAGCCACGGACGTTCTACGTTTTCGAACTTCCGGAAAGTTTTTTAATTTATCCACTAGGGATTTATTGACCAAATGATCGTACAATGGTGTGTCGATGAAACGTCGATTGGAATAACGCATTGTCGATGTACAGTCAACAAATATTTTTACGCAACCATGTTAGAAATAATTTGATTTTAGAATTAAGTTTATAAAACATAAAGAAAATTATCAACAATTTTTTTCATTCCAAATATTCATTAGAAATTCTAAATATTTGCTAATGTTTGTTGTTCCTTAACAGTTCTAAGATAAATGCAATGACAATTCTTTTATCTTCAGAAAATCGACTTTTTCACCCCATGACTAAATTCTTAGGAATTATATATATCTTTATTTTTTAAACAAACATTATAATCTCAAATTGCTCATCATACAAAGATTCCAAACTTTCTAAATAATATATCATGCATAGATAATAATGGATGTCACTTCAAATCTAGAATTTGTCATTCGTAAAACTTATATTTCTTTTGCTTTCCTTGCCGCGAACAAAAGAATCGCTTTTCTTTTCTTCCCCGCGAAAATACTTATTCTACCTAAGCAAACGATGAAAATAACCGCATCTTTATTGAAAGATCGATCGGGGATCCGGTTCATAGGCGGAAATTAGCCCTCACACTTTATCCTCTCTATGGAAGTAGATAGCAGGATCGGTCGATAGTTATTGAATCACAGGTGCAACAATTGCCATCGGTGGTCTATGAAGAGAAGTACTGTCGTTCGCGAAACAAACTCGTAACCTTGTGTCTATACAAACTGTGAACGGAGAAGTGAAAGAGGGAGGGAGTTGCTGATCAACTAGAAAGTAACCGAGTAACCTACGAATTGCGTAACGCCAATCCTCGTATTTAATATGCACCATCGATGGATTATCTTGGGATCCTGATGAGTCTGCGAATTTCGCCTCGCAACTGTACTTTTGACGAGTTGGAAAAAGATAGAATATTGGAAAATGATAGAAACCCATTTATTAGAATTAAATTATTAAAAATCATAGATAATAGAATGAAGAGAGAAGAAAGGCAGTGTGAAAAAATTTTTCATTTTATGGATGAAGTCAAATTTGAATAGAAAGACACGCGATTCTGAATATTAAAATATGTTAATAATTTTTATAGCGTTTCAATGTCTCTTGATCTTTATCCAAAAACGATATCAAATTTACCAAGCATCTCGTTCTTATTCACGGATCTGTTAAGAGTGATTCTTCCGCGTTCATTGTAACCATTAAATGGACTATTTTCACCGTCTACGGTGAAAGTGTCGGTTGTTCACGAAGAGAGGACAGGAAGCGTCAATTTCACCCGGAGATCGTGAGTGACCCGGGTCGCTTGTCCCTAGGTGTTATCACGAGGATCAACTCGCGTGCCTTGCTTTCTCATATCACCCCACCTTCATTTTTTTGCTCTTCTTTTCCCACTTTTCCTTCTCTCAATGGTCCTAACCATTGAAATGGATAATTCAGCTAATCTTTTATATCAAAACTTGATGGAGAATTTAACTGTCACGATGAAATGTGTTCAATATAAATTTATGAAATCCATCTTGATGCAACTTAAAGTTTAATACGAGATTATGTAAAATCAGGGAACGTTTGGCATTGATTTCAATTAGCTCGAATTGCGTGTTCGAACATTTCTTGTATTATATTAGTCCACATATTTCTTACTTCTGCGTTGTTAACGTTATCTCATATCATTGCAATTTTTCACGCAACAAAATTTCTCGTCATACCAATTATTGATTTTTTTCTTTTTTTTTTTTTTTTTTTACGCAATGATTTATTAGTCAATTCTATTAGCATTCGTGTCATTGTTAAAATTTTATTTTCCTTTCTCAGTAGCATGTTTTGTACTTAATTTTATTATCAACCATTATTCGAATAAATTATAAAGTCTTAGTTAGTGAAAACAATAGGCAACTATCATGTGATATTAATATTATTCTTTTATTCAAATATGAAGATGCGACAGCAATGGAAAAAACTGTGCGACAGTTACGTCATCAGAATTATTGAAAAAACTGACAGACGTAAGTACACGTCAAAACTGTTAATAAATGTTGATATTACAACAAATTATAGATTATAGATAGAATGTATTTTTTCCACAAACAATTATTATTATATAACTTAATCACAGAATTTTAGCTGACTGATCCATAAAATTCGCTTATAAATGTTTTATCAAATTTCAAAATAATTTATTAGCAGTGTCTTACGTAATTCATATACATGATAAGTTATAAGTAGTAAATTATAATCTTCCATTTAACAATTTTACAATCTGTTTTATTTACTTTATTACCATTCTTCGAGAAAATATTATTATAACACGTACGATAACGTGTGATTTGTAGAATTTGATCCAATCGAGATCTAAATTTATAAATTTCCCCTTTTCTTAACTTTTACGATTAATAAAATATTATTCCACTTGAGAAAAACCTCGATCGCGTTATCACGAATGTCGCGTCACAGATTCAGACGGATATACACACTCGATGCTCTTCGCCTTTCGTTTTGCTCTCTCCGCAGACCCTCCCGCTCTTCATCCCTTCTTCGAACTCTTTCATTCCTGCGAATGAGCCGGCGGCAGTGTCGGTCGCTCGTCGAGACGGCTAATTCAAGGTGACGGACAGTCAATGAAGACATGGCTATCCTTGAAACAGACTGAAATTAGGTGTTCGTCTGTTGATATACCTAAATCCTCTCCCACTTCCTATTTCATTCGCTTCTATATTCGATATTGCATTGAAATTATTGGTTTTTCTTTTCTTTTTTTTTTTTTTTAATAATATTGTCTCTCTTGAATAGTATAAATTTTACAATAAAGTTTATAATTTTAATTTGATTACATTCGTACAATATTTCAATTAAGCTTAATTGAATAATTTGATATTTTATCAGAAGTATTAATAATAATTTCAATTGTATTATAGATAATATTATATTCCATGAAAAAAAATTTTAACAAGAAATGTTAAGAAGCTTCTCACAAAATTATGATTCTTAGTAGTCCTTGTATTCTGTATGAGTGATCATATCCCACTAGTGTTTTTAAAACACGAGTTCAGGGTTACAGATAAGACTGATTTATTTACACGATACGCATACAATTCATGTTGGAATGTACACAAATCCTCTTTGAAACCACTTCACATTTTCTCCTCGTATCACTTACGTTTTCAAGTTTAGTTAGTTAGACTTTTCTTAGCCTTTGTGTGAAAGTACAAAAGATTCTTTCACTAGAGAACTGGAAAGCAGTGACACCAAAAAATATATTTAAGTTATGAATTAAATCTTTTTTTTTTTTTAATTAAAAAATTATTTATTAAAGAATCTTTATGATTTGAGAAATATTCAATATAAGTAACCAATTTTTTTCCTAATATTCTAACTGATATTCTAACTAATATTCTCTTTTTTATATCTTAAAGATATTATTATCAATTTTAATTTCTTAACGAGTATGTTGAATATTCTATATACAATTATGATGTCTACAACATATTTATTTATAAATCCAATATCACGTAATACATAAATCATGATTGAAAATTTCATTTCAGTTTATATTTAGTAGTTGATACGTAACTTGCCAAGGCAGGTAAGTAGAAATGCAAAGAAAATGGAGGTTCGATGTCGGCAAAAGATATGCGACGTTTCTCGGTAATCGATATAGCCCATGAAACCGGTAACGTAAGTTATATTAGCAGAATGATAAAAACGCGCATAGTTGTATGCTCGATTTGCGGGATTTAATTAAAAAAACGATACTCTCGTATCGTTTTTCCATGATGTAATTTTCCTGTAAATAACTTTGTCATTTACACCTGATGATTTCACGAACAAAAAGACAGACGAGAAAAAAAAAACTTATTTATTATACTTATTTTTAACGAATTCGTAAATGTCGCTGTATATAAGCAATTTAAAATAACGCGAATGCAGCCTCGAGAAAACTTTTGCTCTCGGTGAGTTATTCATATCACGTTGGAATAAAGCGTTCATGACTTGCAGTCAGATTAAGGTCAAAATCAACGTTAAAAGAAAACATTGATATTAGGCTATTATTATTAAATCCATGTATAAATATATTGATGAACAGAAGAAGAAACTTTCTGAACTTTTTTTTTATTTTTCAACAAATTTTCGTAAAAAAAAAAATTTAAAAGGAAGTAATTAAACATCATAAGGAAGTTTAATGGTATAATGATATACGTGCAATCGTTTATCAAATTTATTGTTATCATTATTATTATCAATTTTTTATCAAATATTATCATTATTATCAATTATAATCTTTCATATAATTATTATATTTATAAATTTATTATCTATTATAATATTTAAATTATAATATTATAGTTATTCGATATAATATATATTATTTTTGGTATATAGAATATATATAGTTATATACAGCACGAAATCATACATGAAAATTCAGGAAAATTTATCTGATCGATATCACGTCAGTATCATTATTATAGAAAATGCGTTATCGAGAATGCGTTAACGAAGATTATATTCCTCAAATGATTATTTTCAAATATTCATTTAAAAATTAAAATGTTTTTCGACGCATGTGCAAAATCATATAAAGTGCCAACTATTATAAATTTAAATACATTCGATTTTCTCTCAGTCAAAATCTTGTTGTTTCACTTCTTCAATCGTTGCCGCAATCAAATTAAAAGAACAATTAAATACTAAGGCAATTAAGCGAAATTACTTTAGATTACATTGATTAAATTACATGGACTCGATTAACCGAATCCCGTGCTGTAATTGTGTTTGTGTAAGTCGAGAGTTGACTGTGTACGAAGCATGGGGAAGAAGGAGTGGGGAGAGGACCACGAAAACGACGCGTTACATCGAGTTCGTATGCGCGCGTTTCACTTCTGTGCAAAATGTTTCGGGCGCAAAGATTATCAGCGCCATTCCCGTGACATACCGTGGCCAGCGTTACGGTATTAATTAGTCGATTCGAGCGAAGACAACTGGTCGGCAAGGTCGTCGGTCGCTCGCTGATGCTTTGGACCCTCTTCACCGACAGCTGACAGCAAACGTACGCGATCGAGGTAGTACACGCCTCTCCGTACTAATCACACTACAAACGTTTCCTGTGCGCAGTGGTGTTCAATCCGTGGTAAAAATATATAGATGATAAATAGAAATAAGAGATATAATAAATACAACTTCGTAAAATATTTATATGAATGTTTTTCATAGATAAATTAATGGGATTTTAACAAGTATATTTAAGTAAATTGAAAAATATAAGTTTTATTATAAAACAAAATTAGAATTAATAAAAATAAAATTATTTAAAAATTATTAAAGTAATTTAAATTAATTTGAAAATTGTTTCTTTATTAAATGTTTTTTTCTTAATATCTTAAATTTTTTTATGAATATTTTATATTTTAATTTCATTTTATTTTTTATTTCAATTATGTTCTTATTTTATAGCTTCTTGAATCGTATCTGTATAAATCCTACGATAAATATTTGAAATTTAAAAATATTTTATGTTTTATTACGTTTATTCTTTTGTTATTCTTACTTTCTTAATTTTTTTTTTTTAATTATATTAATTATTATTATATTTCATTAGATTGTTTTTGTTATTCCATTACTACTTATTAATTTTATTTTTACACAAATATAAATTTATGAGATTAGAACATAATATAAATAATACCAACAAATAATTTATTATTTTAAAAACATATATATTATCTTTTTTTATGAAAAAGACGCACGACACACGCGTCTATTATAGGAAGCTTAAATGTTTTTCAAACGATTTAATCGTTTCTCAGGTGGCGCGCGCGTCCAGCTTTTTGATACGGCTTCCATGCGAGCTTCCGTTTCTGCGTGCGCGCGGGAATTAGAATCTGACATTTTCTACTCTGCGGAGTGTGTAACAGGTAATTAGTTCTTGCGTGGAGCGCTGCACGCCGG
The DNA here is from genome assembly GCF_029169275.1 of Apis cerana. Lineage (NCBI taxonomy): Eukaryota > Metazoa > Arthropoda > Insecta > Hymenoptera > Apidae > Apis > Apis cerana. The sequence goes on from NC_083857.1 coordinate 11,838,656, forward strand.
GGCAAGGGAAAAAAGATGGAGGAGTGGCAGAAAGAGAGAACGCTATTAAGCGAATTACACGTTCGCAGGTAGATCGCATCCTACGGTGAGCAGACCTGAGCGTATCTGCGCGTAATGTAAAACTGGCATTACAGGGATTCTTTTTCTTTTCTTATGGAAGTCTGCATGAAAAATTACCGTTTCGAAAACAGAATTTGAAAATTACACGGATCTCACCAGTTTTGATGGTTTGAAAATAAAATATCTCAGAATAAAGATTTGCAAAAGCTGAATAAAAAGTCATGAAAGAAAATTTGGAAAGATTTTTAATTATAAAGACAAGATAATAAAAATTTTGTTAAAAATTGAAATTGAAATTTAAATAAAAGAATTGTTTGATGATTTTAAAAATAATATTTTATAGGGAATAAAGCGTGAATTTTTGTTAATATTTTAGATGTATATGCGGGGTGGAATAAATGAATTGATTCTATAGCGAGCAACAGGTATACCGGTAAGAGGATGGAGAAAATTTAATCGAATCGATGTGGCTTCGTGTTGCGAAGCATTCACGAAGCTTTACTGAATCGATGTGAAATTATATAGTATACGTATACATCCGGTTTTTAGAAAGAGACTTTCTGAAAGTATGAAAGTATGAAAGTATGAAAATATTCAAATATAAGAAATATTTATGTATATAGGTTTATTACTTCATTATTTGATGAAGTTATTTATATACTTATCGTCATAAATTAAAAATACACTCAAACAATTAATTAAATAATTATCTTAATGAAGTTATTTATATAGTTAACGTAAGTAATAAATTGAAAATAGATTTAGAGAATTAATTACAAAAATATATGTGAGAAAGGAAATAATTCTACATATTCTATAGTTTCTAAAATAAACTAACTTTGAATTTAAATTTTATTTTAAAAATTTGAATTTTATATTCAAACATATCAAATTAATAAGAAAAATTTAAAAGAATCTTAAAAATTTTTTAATCCAAAAAGTTAAATATTTAATTTAGTATTAATATATTAAACTATTATATTTTCAAATTATTAATATTAGGACGTTATTTTATTAAAAATAGATATACATATATGTATTTCCATTCCATAATCGTTCATTCAAGGTCAGAAACTCTAGAAACTTCTCGATCATTTCAAACAATATATATATTCAACATGAAGTTCAACGTGAAGTAATGCACGTGGAATGACAATCACATTCTCCGGGCAATATTTTTATTTTAAACGAATAATTCGAAGATCGGTTATGCGTAAGATTATGTGTCGAACACGCATCTCGAGTCGGGCGTATTATGATTTTCCTATTCTAAGCGGAAGAGAGGAAGACATACGGGGAACAGAATCTGTGTGTGCACACGCAGAAAGGGTCGATGGGTGAGCGAGATGAAATAGAAGGGAACAGATTGATGGCAAGGGATGAAAGTCGGCTAAACGACCGAGAGAGAAAGATACGAAACAGCTGTGCTAGTCCCGTGGAGACAAGTCTTGGATATAACAGACTCGTGCGGGCATAGCGTGTAATACCGTGGCGAAGTTATGCACCCTTCGCAGGGGTTCTCAATTTTTATATTAGATTTTAAATGGAAATGTGGAAAGAGTATACCCTGAAAACTCGATGTTTCTCATATAGTTTTATGGTTTATACTCGTTTTATCATCTCTGCCTTGCGAGATTATTTTTTAGTATGTTTATATTATGACCGTAGCTTCTGGACATCCCATTTTTATTATTGAATTGAAAATGAGCAAGAATTTTTATATTGCATTAAAAATAGGGAAAATCGAAGATAAGTGGAGAAATGTTCTTATGCAATTTTTATACAATTTTATACAAATTTTATGTCGATTATGTAGTCGTTTAGTGAGATAAAAAATAGATTAAGAATATAGAAAAAAATTGTAAAAATTTTTGTCGAATACAAGTCTATAATTTTCTAAAAAAAAAAAAAAAAACAATATGCGAATTGAGAATTCACATCGTTCATTATATCATCGGATCGAAATTAAGAAGCAAACAAAGAACGCTTAGGAAACACTATATAAATATTATCTCTTGTGCGATTTCATTATTTCTATTATTTGTTTTAATCTATCTTTCGTGTTGTTCGTAACGAAAACTAGGCCAGATAAAAAGACGAAAGATTGCACCGTTAATTAATACGCGGCATTGTGGGTAACGCAATCCACCAGTTGAAATGCGTTGCTCCATTTCTTCAAAGGCTCGTTCTCCGCAGGACCGACTTTCACGGTGAACACCGTGATTCTAATATTAGTCGGTGAATAACACTTCGGTTTCGCGGTGCGACTCGTGCGAACCGCGAAAGAAATTTAACGTTTATGAAAAAGAAAAAGAAAAAAAAGAAGAAAGCAATTTTTCTTTTGTTGTTCTCGACCTACTGAAAAGCTTCCCGAGGGTTAGTTTTTTTTTTTTTTTTTTGGAATTAATTCTTAGAAATTAATTAGTAGTAGCAAAAGACCAAGCAATAGAAACTTCGGAGAATTTATTACGTATTCTCAATTTTTTCTTCTATCAATTTTTCATATCTTGTTCACTGCCGATCGTAACATCTAACGAGACGAATAAATTAAAAAAAAAAAATGATTTTCAAGCAAGAAATTTTCCTTGATTAACAACTTCATACAATAAGATAAACATTTCAATGACGTCTTTGAAATGAATTAAATACGAATAGATATTAATTAAGATATTTGAGAATTCTCTTGGATATTTTATATAGGTAATTTAATATAAAAAAATAATTTCTTCTATAAGAGTTATATTATACTACTACTAGATGAAGAAACGTGACCTAATAAATAATTGCATTTATCGATCCATTTTAAGCAAAAAGAAAAAATTAAATTCTAACCTCTAAATATCCATTCCCCACCGGAGAAAATTATTCACGATCAAAATAAATAACTTGGTACTTTCTATAATTCTCATTATTTCATAAATCAGAAAAATCTCAAATCCCCGCCTCTTCCTCGTAAATTTAACTTATTACAAACAATCGAAATAGGGACAGTCGATCTCTCGCAACGTTGCATCTCTCGTAGAAATCGGGTGTGGCCGATAACTAGGATTCGAGTTGGTTCGATCCCCATCGGTGTGTCTCGGTGGCATTGACCTTGGCGATCCTCGGCGTCCAGCGAATATCTGCGTGGCTACGCGTTAACAGGTACCAGGCAATCACCGCAATAATGGTCGAAGTTTCTTGCGACCGTTAGGTATGGAAGCTCTCTCTCTCTCTCTCTCTCTTTCTCTTCCACTCTTTCTCTCTCTTTCTATGGTTGAAGATACGTGCACCGCAGCTCTATGCCGCCGCGTAGCGTAGACGCGGATAGATCTGCCGTTGTCAGTATAGTTCATTGGTTTCACTGGAGGAGGATTCCACCTTCGATGCAGAGGAGTGCCCGCAGGTTGTTGATCCTTTCTTCTTCTCTTTCTTCTTTCTTCCACCATCTTCTTCACTTCTTCTTCTTCTTCTTCTTCTTCTAATTCTTTGCCATATTCCCTCTTTGTCTCTCTTCCCCCTTTCTTCTTATTTTTCTTCCTCCTTTTCTTCTGCGTCCTCTTCCACAAAGGTCTTCTCCCTGCACTCATAACCTATCCACCATACAGCGTGTCTTTACGAGATTATTAGTCGTGGTTGACAAGTAAAAGGTAAATGATCTTATCCATGAAAATTGTGGATATAACGAATGGATAATTTTGTGTACACGATGTTTTTTAACGCGAATATATTTTTTCCAAGGATTAAATCGATGTAGATTGGTCGGTAAATAGCTAAGTAACGGATTTTAAACGACTGGTGTTGATTAGATAGTGATCAGATAGTGATTAGATAGGATGGAATAGTATTTTAAATGATTTTTTTTAGGAGAGGGTCGATCGTTGAAGAAATTTGATGGAAAATGAAGAGTTTAAATTGTAAAAGTAGTTAAAATGGAATGATAGATAAATATTTGTATTTCGTTTCATAATCAATTTGTTTGTTATTTTTTTTTTTTACAAATTTAATTGATTTTGTAAATCACCAAATACGAATACAGAAAATTATAAATAGAAAAATGTAAATTTTATAATCGTCATTAGTCTCTTTTTTTTACATAATTATGAACGAGGAAATATAGCATTAACGAAATAATTAAAAAATCAATTATCTAAGAATAAACTATATAAATTGATTCTTTTCTTTTTTATATCATTCTTGTTCACGTTGTGCTTCATCATCGTCTTATAACAATCTTACATCATTGGCATACTTATTAATACATAGATTTATTTATAGAATTTCATTTCCATATAAACTACAATTAATATGAAAATCAAAATTGCAATCCGTTTTTAAGTAATTTAATTTTTTCTTTTTTATTGACTATGTTATTCTTTTATTGATTTTATTTATTTATATTTATTATATTTTTTTACCTACATTGTTTATCTATATTGTTTAGTCATTATATTGTTATAAATATGCACAATTTATTTCTTAATGGATTGTTATTGACACGTGCCGTTTTTGCTTCGATAATACAATCTAACCTTTTTTACGATAGGCAAATAACTTGTAAGACTTCTTTTCAAATTTGCATATAAATCAGTATTACAGTCAATAATAGAATATTACAGTCAATCTAATAATCATATTGAATAAATAAATATCTAAAATTTTTTCGAAAAAAATTTCAATCAATAATAATTTTAATAAAAAATAATTGTAATGATCTCTTTAAGAGTCGCAAGACGTATGAATTAGACATTATAATCGGATAGAGAGATAAGATTAAGAATAAATTAATTCGAGAAAATAAACGCATGTGAGATCTGCTTAAAAAAAAAAAATAATTAAACAGAAAGGAAGAAAATATGCATCTAAGTTTTTGATCCGCGTTGCTCACGGATCACCCGTATTTTTCCCCTAGAAAACATCCTAACGTGTACCCTTCGGGGAAACGATTCACGCGACGTTGAACACGAGCCGCCGTTTAAATGACTCATCGTCGTTCACGGCGAGACTTGTTAAACCGTTTCGTTTTTTATTTTTCTTATCGCGTTTTATACACAATCCACGGTTAAGTGGCAATTATCCGTGTGTACCCGGCTGGCTCGGCACGGTAAACGAGCGGGAACGTTTTACCTGTTGGTAACGCAGCGAGCGTTTACCGCGTTCTAGGTAATCGTAGAGACACGAGGGACAATCCCGTGGCCCGGCGTTAATGGTGGTTAATTCCACGTGTGCACCGAAAGTACCGGCCGAGTGGAATGCTACGCGTGCAGAAGCTAGGTGGACATAGGTGGCTGCACACAGTGATCGCTCGTAACGCGTTCGAAGAATCGATCCGATGTTTGCTTTTCCGTGTTATTAAAGAACGCTTCACACTGACCACTTCAACGTGTCCTGCTTTTTTTCTCTTAATGTATTTTTTTTTTTTCGTTCTAATAATTTAACATTTAATTTATAAATAAGAAATCGAAGGAAAAAAATAATAGGAAATGATCGTTTGAAATGTTTTGCTTAAAGTCAAATAAGCGCAGGATAGGATCGGACATATTTATCGCGTTATCTCGCGCAAGAGAAATTCGTTGATATAAGTACTGCCGAACATTGGCTATCAATTTCTTGAAGTTAATTAATCTCTGAAGTGACGAAACACGAGTTTTTCTAGCATAGAGAAAGCTAGCTCGCTCGAACTCGTCCAACAACTTCCATACATTCCTCGCAATTCTTCAGTGTCGCGCAATCAAAAAGCGACAGTATTTCACAAAACTTTTCATAGAACCGGTTGTTACTACTCGAACCAAGTTGTCCCTCAAAATTTTTTTATCAACAATTTTTTCAACTTCGATTGTCCATTCTTCGAGCACAATTTACAAGTAATGGATCGCATATCTTGAATTTCACGTATAATATATATTCTATATATATATATAGATATTACAACATATATCTCGTAGAATTGCATGACTTTCGAGAAGTGTATATAACGAAACATTCTTGCGCTAGATTCAAAATTGATGACGGCGAAACAATATATACCTAATCAATTCTTTCTCTGACCTTGATTTTCTAAATCTCATAAATTTCACTATGCTTAGAAATTGAAAAAAGTTGACATATACCAAGGTATAATAAAGCTAACACTGCAATTTGAAATTTCGAAGCCTCTGTGATTCAATTTTGTTGATAGCATCTCAATAAGGAAAATTTAAATATTTCCCACCATGATCAAGCAATTATGCAATGATATCTTTACACGTAATATTACAAGATGTATAATAACGAAGTAAAAAATTCAACCTTGGACAAAGATCGTATCGATGACAAATAGCGATGTGTGTATATCGCGGTAAGATACGTGTTCAGGTAAGATGTTCGTCCCTGATCAGTCAAAGCTCTCGAGTACCATTCGATTGTTGCTCGTCCAGGCAAGCAACACTGCTGATCGTCCATCGGATGGAAAATCGTGTCGCGTTATTACGTCGCATTATACGTACATACGTGGCATGCGCGACGTGTCCATTAAGGCGAGCACCGGATGCACTTCGACATGACAGGTCGCGGTTCGTATACAAGGGATAATCTAAGCGTTACGAGAGCACCAGCAGTGCCGTTTGTCGCTGGGACTTCTCTCCGATCTGCTCCAATTAACTTTATTAATCCTTCCGCTTTCGCGGTCTGCGCCTGCCTTACGTCAATCTCATTACCCTGTTTATCGTCTGTTACGCAAACTTCGCCTCGGACTCGAAATTTCTTCCTTACCCGCTTCTTAATCGGCTCGTTTAAGAGTAATATCGTGCGTGCGCCGCCGAGGCCTGAAATTCCGGGTTCCTTGTTCGCGTTAATTGTTACGTAAATTAGTTGAAGACAAAAAGAAAAATATGCCGTTGAACTGACATGGCGTTGGATTTCAGCGAGTTTAACTTTTCTGACAAGTTTTTTTTTTTTTAGAAAATTTTTGTAGGAAATAGATTATTAGAAAAATTCAGTTTAAGTGAAATTTATTAAGGTATGTTTATTAATTAGGTTATTTTTAGGTTATCTTCTTATTTGCGTGTTTAAAAATTCCTTTTGTATAGTTGATGAGATTAATTATGTATATAGACCGGTTATATAGAGCCTACGATGATAGAAACAATCGTAGAATTTCGTAGAACTCGATGTCTTTCATCTTGTAAGCGTTTTTCTAATAAGTGTTCAAGTATTGCAATTATTATATAAAAGTGGGTCATATTAAAACTGTTAATTAGCGCGAGAATATTATTTAAAGATATTTTTATTCGATGTTAATCGAAAATGACAGTTTTGTTTTATTACAAATTTACAAAATTCGAAGATCAATGCATAATAAAAATCTCTATCTATTTGAATCTTTATCATAAAATTAAAATTAAAAACAATTTCAACATGCTTGTTGGTTTAGCATTGCTAGTTTGTCTATAAAACAGATTGGACTATTATAGGTATATTTAAATTCTTACAAAATATTCGTGTTTCTCTAGTTAAGCAATTGAGCAATAAATCTATGTTGCTGACGCAAGAGAGTATCGAATTATTCCGATGCGAAAATGTACAAACATCGTGTAACGATTCAAGTCATTTCGTCATTTCTGATCTATTCTATGATAAAGATAATGTATAAAATTAATTAAAATTATAAAAAAAATTCTCCCTTTTTAAATCAATAAAATATGTTATTCAAATATGTTATGAAATGGATAATATTAATATAAATCTGATTATAAATGCATATAAATGAGCATCGTTCATATGTTTATAACAACAGAGTTTTAAACAATTTGATGGCCCACTAATTCGACCTAATTGAAAGCTGGCTTAGTCGAACGCGTTCGGTCAGAGGGCACGATCGGAGTCGCTACTCAGCCTACCTACGTCTGCCGACTCAAGGACGAATTCTTCGAAGGTCGAGCAAGCAGCGTCTCTCGAAGGTATATATGCGCCACCAGAGGCGAGAGTAAGGAGAACGTGAAACGGGAGAAAAGAAAGTGCAAAGAGAAAAAGAGATGAACGGAAAAAGATATTCAACGATGGGTTTCGTTCAGAATGGACGATAATTGCGCGCTTGCATTTGCCTCGTTCTATATGACCGAGCTGAGAATGATTTAACGAATATGGCATCCAACCTTCCTATCGGTGGAGATTCGTGCCGCGAAACTCACGTTCTATATCTTCTCCTCTCTTTTTCCGTGTCCTCCCTCTATCACGGTCCCCCCAACAAGAAAAAAAGAAAGAAACGCGGAGAGCATAATCGACTACCAGCTAATACTAATGGTACGAGCCGTGGCCATTGAGGACCAGTCGATAAATACAACCCAACTGCGTAAATCCACTTTGTTCGGAATGGCACGTCGGGACGCGACGCTCTGACTTACGAGGTAGACGGCTGACTTACGATCCTTATTTAAAATCGCCAAGTTGCCGCGCGCACGCGCGTAGGCCATGGCAATAAAATCCTTTAGCGCGTTACGGGGTGTGATCGGGACCTGCGCGCGCAGCTACGCGCTTAATGGCGGCGATTTTTGCGCACTCGCGTATTATGCGTACATTTGTTGAATTATTTGTGAACGAGTTCGGTTGATTTATGGGAGTTGATTCATGAGTTGATCATTAGATTCTTCTCCAGTGACTGGTACATAATAGCTCTGGAAAGTATGTCTGCTTGCTATCGTGCTAGCTTATACGTACGTAAATAACTGTGTTTACGAGTTTACACGATGTAATAGAATGGAACAAGTCTCAATGATGTTGATATTTTTGGAAAGTGGGTAATTCAAAAGAATTCTTAGTACATTATATAGAGAAAATGAATATTATTATTGTCTGTATCGTTATTTTATATAATATTTGGAAATAATATTCAATATTTGATGTTTATAAATATTTTAGAATTATAAATTTTAAATTTCCCAATTAAATCAATCTTAAAAATAATTTCGAATTTAATAAAGGAAACAAAGAAATTACTACTATATATATTGTCAAATGCAAAAAGGAAAGCAAACAATAACAAATAAACAATTCTTCATCGTCATCAATAAAAGAATTTCAATTGATTTCAAGTCAGAAACAATTTTTCAATTAGGATTATAACCTATGCTTTTCTTAACTGGTTTATCTACTACATATCCTAAGAATTATCTATATATCTACTATGATGTAACTTGGAACAGTAACTAATAGTATTTGATGTTATGCAGAATTGAATTGATAGCTATGTCAGATTTGCGATCTAATCAAGTATAGTTTTATCATTATTTTTTAACTATCTTCCATAATTCGCATTTATTACCTTTCAATTTGTTATTTTTATACTTCCTTTTGCATGGATATCATAATATATATTCCTTTGCGTTGGCGAGATATTCGCGAAGATTATTACGTCTGTCGAAAATAGAAATTCTTTTAAAGGAGAAGAAATAGTACTTTCTTATGAATGAAAATTCATGAAAATGCATTAAGGATAATTCATAATACATTTTGTGCAGAAAACAACAAATGAATATTTATGGAGCATGATCGTATAATATGCAAACAGAAATGAGAAAGAAATTGACATTTTACCAAAAATAATTATTGTTCTAGTTTGATATTAATAAAAAATGTAATTATAAATCAATGGTAATTGAAGAAAATTTAATTTATATAAGTTTTTTTAAATTATAATTATATTTGTAATTTTCAATTATAAAATGAATAAAAATAAATGCATAAAAAATAATATGATAATGTTCAGGAAACGAGTAAAAGACAAAAGAAAGTTATACTACATAATCCAGAAGAAGGAAGTGCTCCTTCCAATTGCGTAGTCTCGCAGACGAACTTTCCAGTAAACACATTGATCAAAGTGAAATCTCCATATTTATATTCATAAAAATATTTACAGAAACATTTTAAACTTTATTCAATGGAAATTAAAAAAAGAAAATAGAAAATAGGAATAATTTTTATTAGTAAAAAATAAAAAAAAAAAAACGCGGGAAAAATATGCTTTAATAAGGATAAAGGAAAATTATGATGTACAAATTGCGTAAATATATGAAAAATATTGATGACGAGTTTGTACATAATATCCCGATCATAACGGTCGCCCTGACACGTACCTATCAGTGGCGCCCGACAAGTAGGAATAATGATAATGGTAATCCACAGTAAGACGAGTAAGTGCGGCAACCTCCTAGACATCCCTCGATACTTGCCGCGTACCCCCACTCATGCAACATTCACCCCACCTCCACTATTCGACGTTGTGATTTTCCCCTACTACTCAACTATAATATCTTCCCCTGCCACTTCCTCTAGGCAGGTTCGGTCAGCGTGATGCCTCGCCCGCGATTCAACCTGTTTTCCACCCCACCACGTGTCACGATGGACTACTTCCCCTTCGCTGTATTTTCATCCCCACCAGGCGATCATACAGTCTCCCCTCCCGGTAAAGCACGGTGCTCGCGCATGCGTGCGCCGGATGCGTGCGTGCGAGCGCTGACCGTGTGCGCTGGTGCGCGAGCGTTCGTGTAATAATAATAAGAAGAGAGCAACTCTATGAGGAACCAACGGCCTCCGACCCGTTCACCCTATGCTAGGTGGAGCCGGTCTGATACTGTACCCTCAGTGGCTCTCAACTCACGGCGCCGAAAATGTCGACCATTACTATCGTATGAGTTTTTTGAATTATATATGAAATAAAGATACGATGTAATTATTTATATTTGTATTGCAATTTTTTTAAATAATGATCCTTCGTGTTTTGCAGACATGATTATATAAAGTTTTAATTAAAATTTGTATTTGTTAATATAAATAAAATTATGATATTTGATGATCAATATTTATAAAATACAAACTTTTAAAGATGCATTTTGAATATTTTTTAATTTTAGACATATAAAAAAAATAAAATTTGTAATTGTATATATATATATGTTCTATTGTAAAAAACTGTATAATTATTACATTATACAATATGCATCATTAAATGATTGAAACCAATTTAATTATTAATTTGTAGATATTTGTAATAACGTAAGCAATTAATTATATTTCATGAATTTATTTGTTGCAATTTCGCAACAAAAATATTAATTGTACGTGAGAAATTCATATAGCATTAAGGTCATGTTACATTTCTATATCTTGAGTGGTAATTGTATTCGAGTGAATCATTGAATTGCTTGTTTGCCGCTAATTGAGTGTCACTGCGGGTGTGACCGTGAACGAAGAGGCAGGAAAGCAAGACAACGTTGTGGAGCAGTATCTCTATCCTCGCCCTCTACCTCCTCCCTATACCACGTTGTGTTTCCCCATGCCTACCCCACCCATAGTTCTCACTGTAAGCGAAGTGGACACTAGGTAAAACGATGGTGGGGCGGACGTGATGCAGAGGGGAAGTTCGTGGTACCGTAGACAGTGGGTATGCCGATGAGAAAAGAAAAGGGAAGGGGCAAATGCGGTGAGGTTAGGTTAGTTTAGGTTAGACGTGCCTCCGAAGAAGAGCGGAACTGGTCTGAAGAGAGAGAAAGATAGAGGGAAGGGAGGTCACTCGAGAGATCGCCGAGAGATGACACCACCGCGCCCACACGATCCAATATAGTGGCAACTGCATTCGTGCAGGTGTAACGTACCGCACACCAGCACCCTCTGCCCTCCATTACCTTTCTCTCAATCTTCGTGAGCACCCACTTTACCCCACCCTTCTCGTTTTCCTTCGTCTTCTCGTTCCTTCTCTATCTCTTTCTGTTTCTATTTCAAGTTATATCCCCTGCTTTGGTTACAAGTCCTTCAACGATCCTGTGTCCTCGTATTTGTTCTTGCAGCACAAACCGGAGTACGAATACAATTACAATTACGATTACGATTACGATTACACGGGATTGACCTGTCGCCACTAGTATGCGCATGCCGGCAACGTCGCAAATCCACGCTTCCCCTCTTCCCTCCTGTACTTGCTGCTACTCCTCCACTCCAGTGGTTCCGTCTAACTCTCTTCCTCGCGTCCATTCGTTTACTTGATCTGTCTTTGTTACGCGATACATGCGCTAGTGGCGTCGCTGTGCGCAATACTGTCGCGCCATTGCAAACGCGCGGCAGTGCACTGTCGTCGCCACCTTCGTTTGCGATATGAGGTCACGCATTAACATGAAAAGCAGATTAAAGCTTGTTTTCTTTAAATGCGATTTACGAACGCATCGAATGTATTCATGTTTGCTTTATAAATCTTTACTAGTAAATTTTATCGTTGGTATTCAAAATAAATTTGGTCTCTTTTCGTATATTGTTATAATAATACTACACCATATTAGAAGATTCAATATCTTGATTTTGGAATTTTTATGTCTATTTGTTATGTAAATATTTGGAAGTAGTAATGTGTTTATTTCTCCCTGTAAAATGAAGCTCTTCAATGGTGCGAATTATCAGAGTTTACACGTATAACATTAATTACCACCTACAAGTGATGTTGAGTGAACAACTGAATCTTGTCAAACAAGGGATGAATTTGACTTAAGATTCTCTTGTTGGAAACATTTGAAAACAAGATTATTAAATTAATCATCATCGCTTTTCAAGTCTTAATGTTTACTTGATGTTTATGAATATTATATGATCATTCATAACTTAAAATAACTTAAAATTTATTATTCTATTGTTATTATTATTTATAATATTTTTATTTCATGATTTCTTCTTTATAAAAATAATTTTACTATATTTTTTCCTTATAAATTTATTCATCGTGAATTTATAAAAATTTAAATTAATATAAAAAATTTCTTGGTTTATTGATATTTTATTTCATTAAATAATATTTCATTAATTCTTTGTAAAATATCATATTTCTAGATTTTCTACCCTAATCGCATCGGTCATTGAATATAATTACAATTTTAGAATCTCATTGCCGGTATCTTTATTTCGTATCTTGTATCCTTCAACTCAAACACGAATAGTCTATGCATAAATAACTTACAAGAAGAAATGCACACATAAAAATTTACCTGTTTAAAACAAGTTTATAGTCAAAGTAATAAGATATTTGATAACGAAAATAAAATTTTAGCTATAATTTTTTAAAAATTATCAGTTTCGTAAGAAACCAACTAGTATTTTTTCATGCAGTTAATGTTACAAATTTTCATTAATTAGTGAATAAGTAGATAAAAATAAATAAAAATAAATGCTCCTTATAATAGGATATGATTAATTTTAGAATCATTATTTATTTAAGCTTTACAAAATAATTTCTGGATTCTGATTACTTATCATATTTTTTTTTATAATTCTAATCGTGAAAAAAGTGTAAAAAAATAATTAATGACAAAGGAACGAACAAGAAAATAATGAAGATCGTTCGTGTATATTTTTCCTTTTTATCCCCGTCACATTTAATTGACATACCTTTAATTGAGAATCGACAGATATAAACAAAAATAAAACCGTAGCCGGTCCATCTCTATTTAGTGGTCACGTTGAGATGCCATGTCCAGAGAACGTTCTCATGGTGAATTTCCAATATCAAGCCCAGAGACCGATCCACCGAGCCCGGCATCCACTACAGTTCGATTCACAGGATCCAGCTCGCGGCTTAATATCACTGCTTGTTGGATGTTAGCATAAGCAAACACAGGGGGCTCGAATAGTAACCCCGTGTGGATAAATTGTCGGCCTATCGAAAAGTAGAAGAATGAAAAGGGCGAAAGCTGCTCAAGCAATGACTGCCTTTAACAAAAGGACCCCTTTTCAATAGCTTTTTATCTTGCAATAAGTACTTTCAAAAGAATAAATTTTCTGAATTTTACTTGTCTTTCATTTTTCTTCTTTGTTTTTATTATTATATATACCATAATTTTTGGTTGGAATCGATATGATTCAATTCAATAAAAAATTTAAGTTGAATTATTTATTCAAATATTAAAAAAGAATTTTAATTTGCTTTTTAATCCTAATAAAATAATATGTATACTATAATATTCAATATACTAATATTTTTATATAAATTTACCGATCAAATTCTGAGAGAATTTTTGAAAATTTCATCAAAATGTTTATGAAATCTATTCTAATAGGAATGAAAAAAATTCGAGGTTAGAGATCACTCGTTGAAAAGAGTATAAATGATGAGGTATATAAGATTTGTTTGAATAAATATCTTCAAACGGTGGTACAAAATAACAAATGTGCATTTCAATTCTATGCAAATAACATCGTATCGTATTAATCACTTAATAACTTTTTAACGTTCCATTTTATCAAAAATACTCAAACAATATTTATTCATCAGTTTATATCTTACATTCAGATTTCATTCTCCACAAGTATTCATATCAGATACTACTTATTTTTCCGATCCTTCGTCTCGGAACAAACTCGGTCCCAACGTCCAAATTTTTTCCAAGCCTAAATCATTTCCTCCACTGTCAGATCGAAATACTTCAATTCCTTGACAAACGTTCCATCGTATATATTTCATCGACGATAATAAGACGATCGACGAATCGGCTGTTTCCCTTTTCGACGATCAACCTTTGCAGATGTAATTTCGATCATTGGCGAACATGTACCAAGGAAACACTCAACACGAACGAAGCTGCGGGTGTATTGTGCCGGGTGAAATTAAACCGGATTTCACGGGGGATTAAATGGTATTTCACGAGGCACGGGGATACGCGCGGTCGAGGACCACCATCCCACTCCCCTCTCCTCCCCACCCCTCGGCCCATTCTCTCCCCTCCCTTTTCCTGTTTTGAATTTGGGCGTGAATGTGACAGTTGGTTTATACGATTTTCGGATTGATGGGCTCGCCGCGTGGAATGCCAGGAAATGACGAAAATAATTATTATCCGCGGAGCTACTCCGCTCGTTCGCGTTTACGGAACGATCTCGCCGTTTGCGCTTGTGTACGTAGCAGGTTCTTCTGTATGTATGTATTCGGGACATCGATGGCCATCCCGTCCAGCCTTTCGATCATGGATATTAACTGGACGCGGAATCATTGCCCCGTGCCGCGTAGCCATCCGTGGTCACCGAATTGGCAAAACCCGAATTCACTTGTTTGGCCGATAAAAATTCGGCCCCGCTGCCGGAGAACATCGTCATCCACCCCCGCCGCGTGATATCGAGCGTGTTGCGCCGCGTGTCACTGACTCGTTTCACAATAATTTCGCGTTCCCCATCGCTGCCCGCTTCTTCTCCACTTCCCATCCCATTTCTTCTTCTCTCTTTCTCGCGTTTTTTCCCCCCCGTTTCTGTTTACTTTTCTTGTTCGATTCCGTTTCGTTCGGTGCTCGATGTAAGAAGACGTTGCGCGACGCGTTATCTTAGTCGAAGATCAATGTGGTTCAAAAGGAGTGTAGAAATTGTTTTTAGCGAATCGATAAGTGCGCGGTATTATTTAGATTCCCGTGAGTTGAAATCAAATGATTTTTTTCTTTCTCGAAGTAAATTACACTACTTGTAGTCAGGTACTTTTACGAGATGGATCGTAGGGTAGGGTAGAGGTTGTATAAGTGTTTTAAGATTTTCGAGATGAGTACGTGAAAACATTTACGAGCATTATAAAATCATCAAGGTATTGATTGTCGTAAGCATGATGATACCTTTATAAAGCATATACCACGGTAATTCGTGATACCTGTTACCTGTATTTTAAGAGGGGGTTCAAATGGTTGTTGATTGTACGTTGTTGTTTTAAGGGGTGGATTTAAAGGAGGAAGTGGAAAAAGAGGATTTTCTTAAAAATATTTTTTTTAATTATAACATGTTAGAGAAAATGTTAGTTATTTGCGGTTGTATTTGTTGACTTGTTTCGAGTGAAAGAAGAGTCATGGCGCGGTATAATGGAAGATAATTGATCTTGGAGTGCGTAACACTTTATAACGGTAATAAAGAAAGGGGAATCGTATGATTGGCAATATCGAATTAAGTCAGATCTTGGTACGAGGTGGTTTTTATATAATTTTTCTCGTTAGTTTTAAAGTAAAAAACACTCGGTGTTTATACAGCTATTCTATTATCTTTCGATGTACTAATGCGTGACTAAGAAATGAACTGTGCAATACTTTAACTACTAATGCAATTTTCCTAGTATTTATATAGTATAAAGATAGTGTGTATACGTGACGTCAGGAATATTTTTCGAAACAAATCATAGTTCTTCAAGAATGCATGATTATGAATTCTATTATATACCAGCAAATCGTCGACTTCTATTCGAGAATAATACAATTGCAGATATTTTATTTTGTAACTTAGAAAATAAAATCTTTCGACACTCACTGATTGAATGGCAAATACCTGCTGTAGTATATTAAACATAAATCAAATATTTTCTATCTAATGATTTCAATATTCTACGTGTCACGTATGAATTATAATGCTATTAATATTAACGTAAATATATCTTTTACTATTGTCTCTTAATTTTAAATATTTTTTAAATTGAATATTGATTATAAAATATTAAGAAATTCTAAAGATTCTGGAACATTTATCTTTTAATTTTATAATCATACTCGTACAATTTTTGTTAAATTACAGTTATATATATATAATATATTTAATCTATATATTTAATCCAATCACTAATGCTCATCTCATAGAAACAAAAAAAAATTAAAAATTATTTTTTACAAAATTAATCCATTAATTCATTATTAAATAAACGAATAATTGAAATTTAACTTCATACCGTAATAGTTTTAGTATAATAATTGATGATATAATCGCTGACTCTTGCTAAACTAGTTCCAATCTCCGCATCGCTCTTCAACTCAATTTTCCCAACAATTCGACCTCCATAAAACCAAACCAGAAACAAAGAGAAAGAAAAAAAAAAATTCTTGTCAAGAGCACAGGATATTTTTCTATCTAACGAATTTTCCACGCTGGAAACAAAGGCGGTCCCCATAACACCGTACAATACGTGGATATATGCGCGCTGAGATGCGCGCACAGGTTCCAGCAACAATATCGCGGTCGGCGTAGAGCGTGCATCGCCGTAAGCAATGCATCAGCTTCGGCTGACCAATCCCAATAATTTACGATTATCGATCCAACCGTGGTGCTCAAATTTGCTAATTACGCAATAATTATACGGCCTACATTAGATCCCCGACTACTACAGCGCCACTCGCGAGGCCACTATAACCTGTGCGGCGAATTTATTGTCCCCGTTTAAACCGTATGGATGCGCACTGTTTGGGTCAATACAAGCTCTGGCAGGTCGTGTCAATAGTTCATAGTCATGTTAGGTCGCGTTTGTATTGACCGTGTGGCTGTGTCACGTGTACGATGATCACAGCCATTTGATTGGCCAATAGTTTCGCGGCTGCTTGAGAGCTTTGCGAGCGGGAAACGCGCTCGTTCGTTCGTTTGGTTGGATAAATACGTGTGCGCGAGTGTTGGTGTGGACGAACGGAGAATGAGAGGCCGCCTGGTCGCGTTTGGTCGTTCTCGATGCGCAACGACGTTGACGGACTATAGAGTGAACGCCGAATCTCCGCTGTAAGATACATTACACGTTCGCCATTAATAATTAACGGCGGTAACGTTGAAGAGAGAACAATATCGTGGATGCTGGTATATGATAA
This sequence comes from Apis cerana, assembly GCF_029169275.1. Lineage (NCBI taxonomy): Eukaryota > Metazoa > Arthropoda > Insecta > Hymenoptera > Apidae > Apis > Apis cerana. The sequence continues at coordinate 11,856,286 of NC_083857.1, forward strand.
GGTTTATGATCGGCATTGGATCGAGAATGGACTATTAGTAAATTCATTGATGAATTCTTGTAGCGTTTAGGATGCAAGGATAATGGTTTATAGAATAATGGTTTGATATCATATCAAAATTTAATAAAATAATTTTCTGTATAATTTCTTTTAATTTTTTAAATAAAAACAGTAAAATATAGGAAGGAGAACGGTAGATAATATATTTATTAATAGAAATTAGTAGAAATCGTATCTAAATTTTTTTTAATAATTTTAAAAAAATTTGTACTTATATTTTAAAGAACTATACGATATAAAAAAAGTATAAGATATCAATAACTTGAAATTTCAAGTACATGATAAGACAATTACGATGATACTAAAAATAACTCCCGTTTACCTATTAAATAGATAGCAATCAGAAATAATTTCGCTATTGGCAACGCACAAATCTCTCTCAACGATTCGTTCTCTCAGATGTAACATTGTTTTCCTTTCGATTATTGATAATCTTGATGAGCGACAGGTGGCACGTCTTTATCAGCTGCTTGAAACAGATACTATTATAGCGAGGTCTGCTCGTGTCTTCATTTAGAATGATAAAGAACAAGCACCAGTTATAATTAGTACGTATGCGTGTTAACTGTGACACGCGTATTAACCATTTCGCTACTCGTAATGAGACTTCTTAATTACATGAGTGGTTGAATAACAAATGCATAATAAATGCAAACAAAATTATTCAAAGTAAGAATCAAATACAAATGTCTCTAAATATTATTCAATACTTTTCAAGTTTATTTAAAAACTTAATTTTATTACATTTATGCATAAGCATGTGTTCTATTTTACTAAATATAAATTGTATAAAATCTTGATTTATTCTTTTCTAGAATGTAAAACGGTACGCGATTTTTCAGTATAGAGGTCTGTTTCTAATGCATACATTCCTTTTTGTTTCAGGTAAGTCTAAACGTAACGGTACACCATTGCTACAGCCTATCTCGGTAACCGATTATAGTGAGTACATACACTTCATATGGTGAACTTGTGCAATATACGTTGGAACAGTAGCTTCCTGAATGTTAGGACCATAGCCAGATGTAAATGGACTCGATGAATTTTTTAAAACTTAGGAGTACATGCATCTGAATATTTTAGCTTTATTTATAATAGAATATACTAGTATTATTTATTATTTATAATAGAATTTAAACATAGGATGTATGTATTATTAGTGTAATGATGGTACAAATGTGCACTATATGTATTTATTTTCGTCATTGCCTTTACAAGCTTCTATATACATCTGTAGTCTATTTATTACATCCTCGTGTACCAGAGACAGCGGATTAGGACAAATTTATAGCTTGTTATCAACCACCAATAAATGTAGAATAGCATATCCTTAAATATCATTATATTAATCATTAGTATTATTTATTGATTGTTCTAACCTCTAAAAATAGTCCATCTTAAGATATATTTTTAGTAAAATTACGAACTAAATTCATAATTTTTGAAGACATTTTTTCCCAACAAAATCAGAATTCGTCTTCTAGTTAAAATTTCTCTATTATGTGTGTTTTTTTATTCACTATAAAAACTTTATAAATACACAAAATAAGCTTTCTCATTTCATTCTTCTTGACGCCGCTTGGCGGCGTTTTCGTTTCTCGCATGTCTCATCGTGGCGCGAACGAACACCATGGGAACATGAAAGAAGACAACGATACGACGTTGAGATGGCTGCGAAGAGGTGAACTAACAGGATCGCAACAAGTGACCGACCGCCGCGCCCTCCTTCTATTATTTCCTCTCCCTCTTGCTTCACGACTTGTATTCCCGATAGTCGCTACCCCTCTTACCAAGCTTTCTTCGCTACTTACTGTATCTCTTTGTCTAGCTCTTTCGCTTTGCGACCCTTTCCATTGATACCGACTTTTTCGCCCTCGTTTGTTTCCTTGCTCACATTTCTATCTACTTTACGGTCAGCAAATAAAATAAAGATTTGAGATTCTTTATTAATTTTGAGGTTAAATATCTTTGTTTGAGTTAGAAAAATCGATGAAAGTTAGTTCTTAAAGAATGGAAATATAAGTTTGGATCTTATTTATTTATTTTAACGAAAATAATCAATTCTTAAATCTGATATCTTTACTTTTGATTTTTATTAATTAATTCTATGCATGTCTGTATATTATATTAAAAATTTGTCTAATATATTTAATGCTTTAAAATCTTTAAAAATTTTGTACAATGATTGAAGTAATAAACTAGTAATATGAACAAATATTCCGATCGAATATAATCGAACGAATGATCGTTGGAAAGTGGTGCAGCGGCTTGCCTGTCACTCGCCAGCATGTTTCCAAGGCAAATTTCTCGCGAATTGTGGCGGCGACAGCATGGGATCGCGGCCTCTCTGTTACCATGCCGATAGACGAAATCGAGCGTTTTCGATCGTCGCCAGCCACGTGCATTGCGTAATGGTGTCACGTAATAACAAGGAATCGACCTTCTCCTGCATAACCACCCACCTTCTCCTCCTCATGATTATATTTAATACATTCTCTGCTCTGGGAAGAGTAAATTCTCTGCTAGAATGTTCATATCGAATGAAAAAATTCCATTAAAATATACAAGATATTCTATTCTTTCTCATTGTACTATTTTATTTTATTATTTACTTTATTCAATATTCAATGTTGCTCGTATTCTATGATTATTATTCTTATTTCTCGAAATGAAGAACAGAGAAAAATCATATTGTTGGATTTTAGTTAATATTTTTTTCAGTTAATATTATAAAACAGCATCGTCGATTTTGTTATATTTCAAAAAATTTTAAAATATTTTTCAAATATGTATAATCCAAGAATTTTTGGCGGAATGGAATATCTCTTCGAGTTTCAGGATAATTATACGAGTTTTATCGATCAAGGACAAGCTGGCAACGACTACCAGATAATAATCTCTTCGCTCGTTGCAAACGCGACTTAGAGGTATAAGCGCAAATTCTTGGGCAACCACGATTGCTCGATAATGAATGTCTGCTGTCTACGTTTTGGAGATTTCGATCGTATTAATTTTGTACTTGTTTGATTCGTTTCCAGAATATCTTTTCTATTGATTTTTTTTATCTTTTTCTTAGATCTTTAATTAAATTCTAATTAGATCCAAAGATTAAGAATAGTAGGATAATATTTCTATACTTTTTTCTTTTTTTTCTTTTGAATACACAAGAAAATAACAATAAGGAATTTGAATTTTTCAAAAAAGTAAAGTGATTGCTCTATAAATTGATCAATTAACTTAAAATAGCTATGTCAAACTTGTTCTTCAACAATTGAGCTTCAACAAAAACCTGAAGTTGTCGCCGCAAAGTTGCACTTCAAAAGTGAAAGTCTTGTTGCATTGTCATTACAAAAACTGATCCCACAACAACTATTTACTACATCACGGATTCCTGTAGGGGAATTTCCTGGTTAAATTGAGTCATCACGAATATTCTTATTTACAATTATTTCTATAGAAAATTTCATCTTGATAAATTTTCAGATTATTTACTTTCTTAAAATTTATTATTAGACAAATTTCAAAATCTTACAACATTTCCTGAATCTAAAAGATCCCCATTTCCTTCCTTTTACACAAATATTAGAAAAGGCTGTTTGATCGTTATAAAATAATAACCATACATACTTTCTGAAGTATCTTTTTCCGCACATCACGATAAAATTAGCCTTGATCCTCCATGGCTCTTTCCATAATCGGTACCCTCTCGTCAATCGCGAAAATACCTTCAATAATACACGCATTCGATGCGTGATCTTTGAATTCCAATTAGAACGATCGCTGCTACCGTTGCTGCTGCACTTGAAATGCTATTTCAACGATACTCGACAATCTGTATCTCATCTCCAGAACAGTTGTTCTTGCCATCCCCAAGAATAAACGTAAAAAAGTGGAGACAGGTAATGGCCAGCTACCCAACATCACCCAGTTTCTCGCCTGCATTCCACCTCTCGCGCCTCGTCATTTCTGATTTCTGTAATCCCGGCTAATCACCGTTCCCGACAATTGCACCAACTTTTATGTAAATAGCGTAATGACCGAGTAGAGAAGTCGAGAAGCATGCACCGTTGGATCGAAAAATGCCGCGTGTCCATGGTGCCGCCGCGAGGCGCTCATTCGCGAGCAACTGCAATCCGTGCAAATGTTCCCGTATCTCGAAAGGAGAGTCAATGTTAAGAACCACGCAATGCGGGTAACAATGTGTTGCAAATATTTCGTGAGGAATATTTCCTTGATTTCGTCTTCGACTTGCAAGTTTCTCTTTTGTTCGTCGATAAAAAAAAAAGAACGTAGTTCACTTTTGCATAAATTCGTAGCCAGAGGATTTTGTGTTTTCTTAGCATTCTTAGTGGCTAAGTATAATGTACCGTTTTGACTCGCTGATATTATGTTAAAAGTGTATTCAGCTTAAGATAATATTTTTTTCGAGGAGACGAAAAAAATTCGTTTTTACAAGGTAAAATAAATTTTTATGTAAAAAAATTGTATAAAATAATAAAAAATTTTGTTCCAATTAGAAGTTGTTTGAAAATTTTAAAAATTGTAAATAGGAAGTATTATTCCTTACGTCATTATACATTTATGAAAACCCCTTATATTTATGAAAAACTTCGTTAAAAGAGAGATACTAATATTTTGTCAGGCCCATTCTGTAAAAACATTTTTATACTATTTTTAGTAAACATGGAAAAGTTAATTGCCTATTCATCGTTCCTTTCCTATTTCTCTTATTCTTATTTCCTCTCAGTACTAACAGAAACTGATTAAAGATTTATATTTTATCTTTTTCAATAATCAGATTTAGTTTCTTTAGAATAATTCAGAGAAATTTTACATTTTTTTATTATATATATATATAAAACTTCTGTCGTTATATAATCTTCATCTATATACAATAGTCTACAAGAGTTCATGAAAATAAATTTTCAGTTCTTGTGCTTGTTTCAATTTTTTCCAAGGTCTCGAAAATGGCTATTTCAACGGGATAATGTGATAACCAGCCAATAAAAAATCAAATCTCGGCCGAAAATTCATCGAACATCCACGACTGAGCGGATTGATCGCGAGCCAATGAACGGCAGGACCGATTGCCAACGGAACGCGGAATATTTTCGCGAACGTGTTTTGGCACGCGCCTACCTTCTATTATATCGCATCCAATTAAAATGAAAGGGACAAAAAATCGAATTCTCCTGTCCGCCGGTGATCCAATTATCGTTTAATCGTATCCTGCTTCGGGCTGATCGAACCTTCCATATATCTATCGTCATAAAAAATGATGCCTACGGATAGTAACACTCAGAATTATGGAAAATGTACGGTAATCAAAATATTAAAAAAAAATGCCCAATATCATATTATTATTATTATACATATAATCGATCATTACAATTATATCAAATAAATGTAGTTATAATTTATTAATTTTGTCCAACGAATTTAATTTTGCTACTCAACTTTATTGCATTTTAAAATTTTTTATCGAAACAAGATGAAAAATAATTCGTAAAAACTCGAAGATAATACTTAAAATAAAAACGAGAAAGAAGCGAGAAAAGTGTCGTCCATAAAATCATATCATCTTTCATAAGAAAAGGGTGAAACCAAAAAAAATTCACAAATTCAACGAAGTCCATAAAGTAATATTCCAAGAATCCGAAAGCGAATCTCCATAAGTATAATTTCGTCTACATTTTTCATAACATGTTCTCAGCGCAGTACGCCTTCGGAACAGTGGCGAACGATCGAAGCAACGCCAGGCCAGACCACGCCACGGCGAGTCAGGCCAAGCGAGGCCGAGTCGAGGAATGCCCCGAGGCTTATGCTTAGGACACTACGAGCGCGCACTCGAGCGCGCACGCGCGCGTGCACGCCTTCTCTGTGTGCTGGCATCGCAGCGTAACAACGCGATAAGTACAGCGGCCGCGAGTCGAGAGTGGTAGGTACTCTACAAGATAGGCCGCGGCCGCCTTTCCTCCCCGGTAAATCGGCGCGGACTGTACGCGCGCACGCTGCCTGCACGGAGAAAGGATATGCGGAAAGGTAGCGGTAGATTCTCTAACACACGTCGAGTCTGCATATCCTGCGCTCCGCTTCGTCGTTCTCTCCCCACCACGCCATCTCTTCTCGCTCCTTTTTCCCTCATCTTCGCCCTTCGTCTGCCTCTCTGCTCCCTTCCCTCTTACGGTCCTTTCCTGTCGACGAACTCACGAGTTCATAGACAAGGACTCGGTGTTGTTCACCGCAGGTGGGACTGTCGAAAGAGCGAGAGCGATGTCGTCGAAGCGAGAAAAGTGTAGAAGATAGAGTCGAGTGGTGGGGAGAAAGCGGTGGATGTTGGAGGGGTGGGAGTCGGTGGTGGTGGTGGTTGCAGCGTTAGAGAGGGGTTGTGTTGGTGGGGATGGCAGGAGGGTTGCAGTGTGTTGGGCAGTGGTGGGAGAATTGGAAGCCCGAAACGAGGAGGAGGGGGAACTCGAAACGTGTAAATGCGTGTGCAATACTGTTAGAGCACGCCATGGCTCGGCTGTGTATGGCTGTATGCACGCGTCTCTCGCGTGTGAGTCAGCTTCCTGTATCACCGGTCGAGTCATTCCGTGCATATTGATATTTTCGGTATGGCGAGTATGCTACGCTTCGGCTATGTTGGCCGAGTTGATGCGAAACCATCGTCGCGAATTTTCCACGATCCTCGACTTTTTATTCGGAAGATATAGACACGGTTGAAAGTCCTACGTACGTATGGTGGAGCGACGAATCGTTAAATTTTAGGAGCTTGGAATTATCGATTCCAATTGCAAAATTTAAACTGACCGCGCAAAATTGTTGAAGACTTTCTCTGAACGCGCGCAAGCGCGTTAATGCGTTAAGATAAAACTAATGTGTGAAATAAGTAGATTTGAAGGTTAAATATTTTGAAATGTGAGAAAATTTGGTTTGCTTTCAATTATTATTATTATTTTTATTAAAATCTTTTTTGTAAAAAGGATTACTTTTTAACGAATAGTTTAATATCTCATTTTTTATATTACAAATAATATAGATTCTATTTGTTCGAAAGAAATGCTTATAATTAATACGATTTAGAAACTTTATGAATACTTTTTATTCTTTCTTTATTAGTAGAGGCTATAGAGAACGTTGTTTCGCGACATCTGCAGGTGAATTTTCGCGGATGGTAGAAGTTAATTCCCGCAAAGAATAGAGCTTAATTATAGTCCGATATCCAGATATTGGGAGTGTGCCCAATAACGTTGTTTTACCTTCGCCACAGGTCAATGGCGAATATTTATGCTTTACCTATTTTACAAACTGCCATTTTCACGCTGCGCACTTAATAGCGTATGCGCCGTTCGCCAATTGGCCACTCGTATTAAGGATTGATCATTTTAGCGCAATTAACGCGATACTGTTCGCCAAATCGGTTTATCAAACTTGTCAATAATTCCCCGTACTGCAATTTATTTCTCTTTCTCCGTTATACTTTGCATTACGCAAAGTTTGTACAATTAATTTCAAATAAAAAAAATAAGAATTCACACGGATCGAGTTTTTTTAAAAGTCACAATGCATTGGCCAAATCATCGCATAACCTGAAATTCGAACAATCATTCTTTTCGTTTCTCCACTCGTATCCATAGAATTTGAGATCGAGTTACTCTAACGATGGCTTCCATTCACGTGCCTATGACGTCCAGTTACGTCCAGACGTATTAGAAATAGCGAACGCGCGTATAGAGAGAGGCCATCATCCGCCATCTACCTATCCCCGTTGTTCCACGCTCGAACTGTACCGTCGTTGCGGGTTTTCCCTGTGCTCTCCACCAACCCTTCGAACAAACGGGACAGAGAGACGAAAAAAGAACGAAAAAGAGGAACAACGGGAGCCAGGATGGATGGAAACGAGAGATAGAGTTGGTCCACGAAGCCTACCACGGGAGACTCGCAATTATTTTATTTTTGTCGCGAGCCAGCCGCGTTCTCTCGCGAAAGCCAGATCGAACGTTGGAATGGTCGGTGCTCGAAGCACGATTTGTCGCAGATTTGTGGCGATCTTGATGGTGTGCGCCATCGAGCAACGCTTGTCGCCGGCTGAACAATCGTCGAGCTTTCTACTTGACGCGCAAGATAACCAGGATTCTGCCGAGTTTTCGCTTTGTAGATCGGTTCGAATTGGCTCGTGAATTAGATACAGAGATTTAGTTTCGAACGAAGGATTGAAATTAAATAGATTTGTGATTATTCGAGAAAGGCATACGTTTTAATTAACGGTCTATCTGCGTAATGAAAAGAGCGTCTATTTAAACTAATTGAATTAATTCCTTATCTTGTGATATTTATCGTATTTCTCGAGAAGCGTATGATATATACATATATAGCGGTTTAACCGCGCCTCCTCACTCGGATGTTTCGTCGTGGTAAACATTGACCTCGTTTGCAACTGGCGACACGGCTGGAAAGGCGGTTGAGAAAGAAACCTCGACTTGCCCATTTTGTCGTAATATCCTGGCCATTGTGGAGCAACGATGGAACGTTGCTCGCACGCAACGTTTCGGTACACCGCCGATTCTACTTACCTGCTTTTAAGGATGATCGTTCGGTACTCACGATGGCGGATATTCGTTCGAACGTTCGTAATTCCGTCCTTGATAGTTTCTGAAATGAAACTTGTGTTCGAGATATCAAATATTCTTATACACGGTGTACATTCTTTTTCCCGTTGTAAATGTTTCTGTCTTAATTATTTTATACGTGTATATAAATTATATATATATATATCATCGAATTGATTTTTTTAATTATTCTAATCTTTATATTTATAGACCAATAATGATATTTTTTCTATCATTGGTTATATGAATTTTATATCCTTGAATTAGATGTATATATAATTTAGAATTTAGAATTTTATTTATGTTATTAGTTTTAGGACTAAGTGTTTATCCAGTTTTATTTGTTGGATGAATTTCTAATTGTAATTATGCTATTTTGGGTTCAATACGTTTAGTTTCAACTATAATTTCATTTGAAATTAATTTATTTTTTTTTGGTTTTTAGGTTGATATTATTAATTGAAAGATTTTCATTTAATGATTTAATGATATTTATCGAACATATTTCGAAAGTAAAATCACGCGATGAAAAATTAAAGTGATTTTATATATAAAAACCCGAGACGATCGAACAACGGTGGAACAAAACTGATAGACATGCAAATTAGTCGACTTTTCCCGTCGTCCTTTCCTTCCTTCCTTCGATGCTCATTAGGTACTGTCGATCCTCGTAAAATTGCCAAGTTCTAACGCGATCAGAATCTATCGCGTCGATTAAAGAAAATCGAGGACAATCGCGAAATATTAAAATAAAGTTGAGTGATCTTTTTCTTAACGCATTAGCGAAAAATATATCAAACGAAACGAACGAAAATGAACATGTCTATTCGTAGAGAGTATAATATGATATTTATATGCAATTTTCTCTCAATTTATTTTCTTATTAACAGTCCTTTAAATTCTCTAGAAAATAATTAATAAGAAACTGGGGAGCTAATCGATGTAATCGAGAAGATTTTTTTCTTCGCCATCTTTCCACAGGCATCTTCTCTCCGCTAATAATATTTTAATTTCTCGTCGAACCTATTCCAATTAAATTTCGCATTATGCATGTCCGTTTTAATGATTCCCACGAGTTGGCCGCATGGCGCTGTCGTGTTTTATTGCACCGGTAACGTCGAGTTAGATGCAAATTAATTTACGAAGCCGTTCGCCACGTGAATATATTCTCATAATTTCCAGTTAATCTTGCCGACTCCCCAATAGCACGACCCGATATTATCGTTGATACATCGCGCGATTATTCGCGAATTACGAATACACGTCGATAAAACTTTGTCGTTCGACAATGTACTCTCCAATTTGTAGAACGTTAACGCGTCGAACATCATTTCGCGAGGATTTTGCGAAGCAAAATGTGGGGAAAAAAGTCAAAAGATAAGCACGATGCTAAGCATTTTGAAAATTATGCTATCGATATGTAAATCAACTTACGTTTATTCCTTACACGATATCTTGTCTCGATATTTTTTATTCTATCGTTTGTTTAAACTCTAATAGAGAAGAACTTTAAAAAATCTTATAGGCGATCATCGTGATTCGAGAAAGAGTTATTTGAAATTAAGCAGAGCCCATGATGTATTCATTTTTGTCAACCCTTCGCGGAATTTTTTCCTAAAAAATCGTAAACAGATTGATCGAATTTTTTTACCGAGAAAAAATTCTCTCTAAAGTATGATAAAATTAAACACCATTTAATCAACCGAGGGGTTGAAATTAATTTTTTCAAAAGAATGATGTATGAAATAGCATTGTGCCTCGCAAGACATGCGAAATTCGCTCGTTTCCGCATATATCGAACGAAAAAAAAGAAAAAAAAAGGGGGAAAAAGATTAAATAAAAAAAAAAGAGAGAAATTTTTTGTCGAAGCGAATAGTTAACGCGAGCTGTGCGAGAGAAGCTTTCCTCCATTTCTGCTCGCTATCCAGGTCACGAAATTCGTGCTACATCTACGGCCAGGCCCTATCATCGGCATCGCTCTCCTGTCGATACTCGGCTAGGGGACGTCAGGGGATTTGGAAATACTCCGTTACGCTGCTTTCCTTCCCTTCCTCGACATTTATCCGAGAACGTGTCAACGAGGATTCTCTCCTCCGTTAAATCTTGCCGCGCGACGGTGATTAAGAGTTGCTGGATCGGTTTTTTGCGCAATTTACAGCGCGAAATTTGATCGCGATTAAAAGAAGAAAACGAATATTATCCGTGTTGATATTTTCAAATATTTTCAGAGATGTATAATGCGAAATAATTATTGTTCTCTGTAAAAGTATAATCTTAAAATCCACAAATTGTAGAGGATATAATTTTAATTTTATCCTATTCGCATTTAAAATTTTCTCTTTCGATTGATTTTATATTTTGTATCGTTTCTCCCAAGAAGACAATGTTTTTCAAAGGTTTAAAAATGGTAATTGATTCGCGTAGTAGGTTTTTGCGCAATTTACAGCGCGAAATTTGATCGCGATTAAAAGAAGAAAATGAATATTATCCGTGTTGATATTTTCAAATATTTTCAGAGATGTATAATGCGAAATAATTATTGTTCTCCGTAAAAGTATAATCTTAAAATCGAAAAATTGTAGAGGTTATAATTTTAATTTTATCCTATTCGCATTTAAAATTTTCTCTTTCGATTGATTTTGTATTTTATATCGTTTCTGACTCGTTTCTCCCAAGAAGACAATGTTTTTCAAAGGTTTAAAAATGGTAATTGATTCGCGTAGTAGGTTTTTTGCGAAATTTGATTGCGATTAAAAGAAGGAAACGAATATTATCCGTGTTGATATTTTCAAATATTTTCAGAGATGTATAATGCGAAATAATTATTGTTCTCTGTAAAAGTATAATCTTAAAATCAAAAAATTGTAGAGGTTATAATTTTAATTTTATCCTATTCGTATTTAAAATTTTCTCTTTCGATTGATTTTGTATTTTGTATCGTTTCTGACTCGTTTCTCCCAAGAAGACAATGTTTTTCAAAGGTTTAAAAATGGTAATTGATTCGCGTAGTAGGTTTTTTGCGAAATTTGATCGCGATTAAAAAAAGGAAACGAATATTATCCGTGTTGATATTTTCAAATATTTTCAGAGATGTATAATGCGAAATAATTATTGTTCTCTGTAAAAGTATAATCTTAAAATCAAAAAATTGTAGAGGTTATAATTTTAATTTTTTTCTATTCGTATTTAAAATTTTCTCTTTCGATTGATTTTGTATTTTGTATCGTTTCTGACTCGTTTCTCCCAAGAAGACAATGTTTTTCAAAGGTTTAAAAATGGTAATTGATTCGCGTAGTAGGTTTTTTGCGAAATTTGATCGCGATTAAAAAAAGGAAACGAATATTATCCGTGTTGATATTTTCAAATATTTTCAGAGATGTATAATGCGAAATAATTATTGTTCTCTGTAAAAGTATAATCTTAAAATCAAAAAATTGTAGAGGTTATAATTTTAATTTTATCCTATTCGTATTTAAAATTTTCTCTTTCGATTGATTTTGTATCGTTTCTGACTCGTTTCTCCCAAGAAGACAATGTTTTTCAAAGGTTTAAAAATGGTAATCGATTCGCGTAGTAGCTGATGTCCAAAGTTTATCGTATCTCGAAGTCGCAGGATCTCGAACTCGTACGGATATCGCGTTCGTGAAATATCAGGCTTGACGGATGCATTTTCATAATGCGGTCCTCAGCCAAGTAAGAGAGAGCGAGGAAAAGTGGGTGGATGGATGGATGGATAGAGAGGGACTCGGGACGGTGCACCATTCGTTAGATATTTTATGGAACCGCTCAGGGTTTTTCAGTTGGCCGGTGCACTTTGTAAGCGTGAATTTCTCGCTGCAGCTTCCGTGACCCAAAAAGGTTCGCACCGTTGCATTTTTCTATGCAAGCCTCGTTGTTGATTGTGCTTTCGCGGGGATAAATTCTCGCATTTTCTCGTCTTGCGTTTCGGTGAAGCAAAAGTAATTCGAGTTATTACCTTTTCTTTCCTTTTTTCGGATCATTTTTCGACCCAGTCCTCGACTTTCTATTATTATTATTAATGAATTCTTTGAATTTGACAAAAAGTCAATATCTCAAAAAAAAAAAAGAATTTGGAAGAAATCGAGAAGGTAATAAATAAAAATTGCAGGAAAAAAGCAAAAGCAGAGATTCGAATTATGGAAATTTAAGGAGATCTTATCGTCGTATTTACATGGAACAGACGAAAAAAAAAAAAAGAAAAAAGGTAGAATAGATTCAATAACAAAGTAGCAGCTTATCTTAAAATAAAGTAGAAGAGATAACCTCTGAACAATCAGATCTTGTGATCTACTCTATGAATATCGTATTACAATCTCACAAGGACTTTTTTTAAAATTTATGGGGCAAAAATTGGGAAACGTTTCCCTTATAATGCTTCTTGTTACTGGCAAGAAGCCCTTACTTTGAAACCCCATTAAAATCCCATTTTTGAAAAAATTCTCTTCGACTCTTTCTATCCTTTCTTTCGTATATTTCTATACGCGCGTTTATTCCTTCATTCAAATGACAACCAATCCCGAAAATAATAGAGTTTATGATACATTTTACATATACACAGACACAGAATCAGAATAGATAGACGAGTCTCGGCGGAGTGCAAATCATCCTTGTGGTATGATACGGATCGAAGCTTTCACGTCGTCTTAGATTCAATAATTTAGCGGTGGAGGCACGGTGCGTTGCGCATAAACTGCTCGTAAAATGTGGCGGCGCGATTCCAGAGGCAGCTGCACGTGTAATCTGATAATGCAGGTGCAACGAGTCCAACGTTGGTGACGATGTTAATATAGAGAAATTATTGCAAGCGACGCGCATTAGCGTCGATTCATTACTCACCATTTCGGTTTTCACTATCGTCGTCCCCGTGCCAAATTATCCAGGGAACGAACCGTATCCGACTGTTGGCCCTGCAGGAGGGCGGCCATTTTTCTGCTTGTTGGTCCCGCGTGGTGATCGTCTTTTCGACGACTGGGAACAATCAGGCTACTTTTTTTCAGAGAGATCGATCAAAGAAATTTTATTCACTCCATTTCTAATGATCGCAATATTTATTTTTATTTATCGTTGTCTTTTTTACATTTTTCTTCGGTCTGTTATTAATGCGATATCTTGATAAATTGAAGGGAAAAGATAATATTTCGATATTTAAATGATGATTTAGTCGTGTTATTTTTTGATTATTCGCAAGAAAAAATGTGGTAATTAAAATATCATGGAAATTCAGATCGGAAAATAAAAAGAAGTTGCTGGGAGTATTAAGTCATCCCATAATATCATTTTACAAGCATAATTTTTATAAAAAAAATAGTAATAATACTTATATATTTTTAATTTCAATAAATTAAGATAAATAAATTTATTGTTAATTCCTTAATTTTCAAATTGAACTCTATTTTTCAAATTTTGCGAGCAACTTTGCCTAAAGTTAAGTAAGTTTCAAGGGATACATGATGAGGTAACGTTACTTGGACTTGCGCGAAGTTAAGAGAGTCGCGCGAGAGTTATCCTCGTCAGGATCCTTGACTAACCAAACCTTGTAAGCTCTACTGTCATCTTATTTTCGATATTCTCTTAACGAACGATCATTTTCTTTCTTTACTTCGACAAGATTTCTCAACAAATTATTCTTGCCTAAATCATAATCGATAAAATAATATTGTCAAATAAAAAATTGCACTCGCGACGAGAGTTAATAATCATGAAAAAGAAAATCGCGAAACCCTGAACGTAAAAACGTGACTTTTACTTTTTCGTTCGATCGACTACGTGCGTTGAAAAAGAAAAAAATAAAAAGAAGGAACGCGAGAAAGGGAAACGGCGCTTCTTAACGATCGTAATTTACGAACATTTTCGCGATGCGGATGAACTCGCGAGGGATATACAGTATTCAGGACTGGTGATGCGTGCAGCCGCCTCATTATCAACATCCCGGAAATCTAGCCCGTCGTAAACGGGATTTTATGAAGGCATGTAACTTGCACACTCGTCGCCGAAACGCGGGTTAAAAGGAGTCAGGGTACAAGGGTCAACCGAACGATCCTGCCTATTCTCGATTCACCTGCCGATGCGCCTTAATTGCATCGTTAGAAACTCTCGTTAACGGTCGGCCGAAAGATGCACGCTCGGGTCGAGGCAGCAGGACTCGCGATTATGCCCCTTGAACGAATTTAATAGGCAGATATTCTCAAAAATTCTGGAAGAAAGACTGATTCAGATTAATTGAATTAAGTTAGGTTAGGTTAGATGACACGTGGATTGATAATAACTGAGAACTGTTTTTATTTCGATTAAATATCCGTGTTTGGATTTTTTGGGAGAAAGGGTTTTCAAGAACACGAATTAGGTTAGGTTAAACGAATAACGTTAAACGTTAAACGAATTCCCCTTGAACGAATTTAATAGGCAGATATTCTCAAAAATTCTGGAAGAAAGACTGATTCAGATTAATTGAATTAAGTTAGGTTAGGTTAGATGACACGTGGATTGATAATAACTGAGAACTGTTTTTATTTCGATTAAATATCCGTGTTTGGATTTTTTGGGAGAAAGGGTTTTCAAGAACACGAATTAGGTTAGGTTAAACGAATTCCCCTTGAACGAATTTAATAGGCAGATATTCTCAAAAATTCTGGAAGAAAGACTGATTCAGATTAATTGAATTAAGTTAGGTTAGGTTAGATGACACGTGGATTGATAATAACTGAGAACTGTTTTTATTTCGATTAAATATCCGTGTTTGGATTTTTGGGAGAAAGGGTTTTCAAGAACACGAATTAGGTTAGGTTAAACGAATTCCCCTTGAACGAATTTAATAGGCAGATATTCTCAAAAATTCTGGAAGAAAGACTGATTCAGATTAATTGAATAGGGAAAAAGGAATTGAGTTAGGTTAGGTTAGGTTAGATGACACGTGGATTGATAATAACTGAGAACTGTTTTTATTTCGATTAAATATCCGTGTTTGGATTTTTTGGGAGAAAGGGTTTTCAAGAACACGAATTAGGTTAGGTTAAATTATATTTAGAATTGATTGCGTGGAAGATAGCGCGTGGAGCCGTAGTAACAGTTAATGTTGATACGTTCAAAAGCTTTCAGAAGATCCGCTGTTTTTATTTCGGTTAATGATGGTTAAACATTTTAAATTTCTCTCGGTGAGTTTTACAAGCTTTTAAAGTCTCTTTTCTTTTTGAATCTTTTATCACTATAAACTGTGGTACACAAAGCACATATCGCGGCGAGAGACTATAGCCACATTTAATAGCTAAAATACTCGAGATGATCGCCGAATAGTGCAATTTTTTGGTACAACGCACAAGTTATTATTTGTATGGATTGCGTGTAAAAGTTATAACGTGTAAAGTAAACAGGAAGTTATATTTCGTACTTGATAACATAATCTCTCTTTACTTAGTTACTCCTTAGTAGTCAGTGGATATATAATTACAATCTTCCGCTAAATAAATCAAAGACGACGCCACCTTTCACTGCTACTTTCCCCTACTAAATCCATCATCAAGATCAACTATCAATGTTCTATATATCGGTGGAGAAACTATTATCCCTCTTTGTCTCCTGCATTACTCATCCATTTAGCTTAACAGTTAATAACTCAATTTATTCCAATCAACCTACGATACCGAAATAGTCGAGACCCCTTTATATATTTTATCTTCGAAGATAATTAACTTTTCGAATCGAGAAAGTTTCGAAATTGAGAAACGCAAGTTACAATATAGAGTCGCACGTATTACTGCTACGCCATATCGAGACGATCGCATCTACAAACGAATCGCGTGACAGAGGTCGGCGAAAAGAAATAACACGAGATAAAACGATAAGAAATAGCAACTCGATATCTGTTCCAAAATCTGATCTCGAATCCTCAAGGATATAAAAATTTCATTCCCATGCAGATGAGGCTCCCTCCCATGGCAAGGATTAGAATTATTTAATTCTTAAATAATAGTAAGATATGATATCGCAACTATCCAAATTCGTATAATCTCAATTAATGTTCCAAGTGATTTGTAAAGATTGCGATAACGTACCCGTAAAACGTGCGCGATACAGTAGCTAGCAACAACTTTGGCCGCAGTCGACAAAGTGTTAACATTTCCGGCCGGTATGCTTCCGAACGAGCGTGGGCAGAGGGAGCACGCAAATCCGCGAGCTTGCGCTCTCTCGGTGCTCGTTTGCAGGAAAAAAGAGCATCGACCAGCGATGGTGCTCTCGGCCGAAGAGCAAGTAGGAGGGGAGGAGTAACGAAACTGGCGTACGAAAAAAAAAGGAGGAGAAGGGAGAAGGACAGTCTCGAAGAGAAGAGAAGGAGAGGAAGTTGGTGTACGCGTCCCTGGAAACGGGCAACGTACGGAAATAAAAGAAGAAAATAAAGAGAGAGAGAGAGAGAGAAAGAGAGAGAAAGAAAAGGAGAATAGGAAGGGAGCGTGCCCAATTTCACCGACGAACTGTTACGAAGCTTCCTCGCCCTGCTGTTTGTCTCGAACCGATTCGGTGTAATCCGCCGTTCAATTTTCATTACCGCGATTTGTTTCTGGCCCACGTCACCTGTGCCTTCCACGATTTTCAGGGATTTTCGAACGGTCGTGTTCCATTGCGTTTCGATTTCGTTTCGACTGTGTTGGATGAGATGGTTGCGAAGTACTGGAATGGAGGAGTAAGAGATTTTTTTTTTTTTTGTTTATATTTTTTTTCGACCGAGAGCAAACGGGTTTTTTGGTGAGACAAAGAAAAAGAGGAGTATGAAGGTACGAAACGCGTCGAATGAAGGAGATTTAACCTGTTAACCCTTTGAGAGGCGTGGACACGTATGGATATGAACGAGAAATGGACATCGATAATGGATCCTGAACGTGTTTAAAGTAAGGAGGAGGGTTAGTGTGTTTTGTTCATGGATTTTACGATGAAGATAATGAAACATAATAGAAATTTTTCGGGTGAATGATATTCGGTTGAGTCACGAAGAGATACAGTGCTGTTATATTTTTAAAATTATGTAAAAATTTGCAAAATTTTTCAAAGGGTTAATTGTATCATTTTTTTCAGTCTTGAAGAAATAAGAAATACGAAAGATATAAATTATCGTGTGATATTTACAATTTATGTGGCAATTTGGGTTTTCTATTTAATATATTTCAGAGTATATATCAATGTTGTTAATGTTCTTTTAGCAGCATCAATTTCTCTTTTATCCAAACTTTATCTCTTTTATCTGTTTCTATATTCATATATTATATAAATTCAAGTTCGATTCAGTTTGAAAATAAAATATTTTATAGAAAAAAGAAATTTAGAAAATAAATAATAATAAAAAATACGAGATTATAATTATATCGATAAAATTTATTACTTGATATTTTTTTATATTCGATAGAAAAATGGAATGATTTGTACAAAATCAAATCACGTATTTATAACTTTAATCTAATATAATTATGTGTAACTAAGATTACATAATATAATTGTTTATTCACATTCGTCACAATTGATATTCAATTCAACGAGCGGCCGATATTAAACGTAATCAGTGCTTATTCAAACATACATATCATTTAAATAAGTAGATATTGCAAATTTTAATCGACGAATTCAATTTCAGTAAGTGATATATATATAATTCATCTTTGTGTGATAATTGATCTTGATTTTTTAATCTATTTAAAATACAACTAGCGCAGTTTTTATCGGACAAAGTAATTTCTTAAAAAAAAAAAATTGAAACATGAAACAAAAAAATAGATCTTGTGTAAAATAAAATAATTTTTAAAATTTCCAGTATTTGTGAATTTGCAAGAGACGTTTAATTCGTATCAAAAGAAGACTCAAAAATTGATTTTGTGTCAAGTATTTTTATACAATGTAATAATGTTAATTTTTTTATTTAAATTAAATACACAGGCCGTTTATAAAATAATATATTTTTCTAAAATATTAAAATGAAATATCTATTTATTATTTATAAACAGGTTTCAATTTTTATAAAAAATTTTCCAAAATTTATCAGGTATTATAACATATATTTTGTAAATATATCATATAATCATCGTTAATTTTCTTCTTATATCATAGATAATATGATCTCTATAAAACAAAATAATTTCTACTATTATAACAACAAATTTAACATGTATATAACAATACAGATCAATATTTATTAACAATTTTATTTAATTTAAATATTCCATTTGTTTTAAAAAATTTTTAAACCACAAAATTCATACGTTTATCGTAAAGAAAAAATATATATATATTTTTTTTTGTTAATACTGTTTAAAGACCATGCCACACGATGAAATGAATCAACAGCGAGAGAGCAGCTTCGAAAGGTTCTCGATTATTCGAGAAACTTGGCACTTAGATCCTCTCAGGCGACGCCTTTTGCGCTCCCATTTCTTCGATGCACTTTCTTCGCTGATCTCCGTGAAAGTCGAGAGCAAATTACGCCGAGGCGAAACCTCGCGTCGAATTAGAACCGTACGGAACGTCGAATCTTTCGAAGAATTTCCGCTTTTTTTTCCTGCCTTTCCTCGATGCTTTGTTGATATAATTTCTACAATTATCATCTCTCTTGACTATTAACAATTCCTTAACATTTAGATTTTTTCAAACTTACTATTACAAATTGTCAGAATTTTTTTTATATAAATTAATATTTTATGAATATTTTGATACATTTTTTGTATTTTTTTTGATGTAACATTTCTACGAAATATTTATAGAAAAGACACATTATCTTTATTATCATAATTCTAAAATTTCAGATATTATAATTTCAATTTTCGAATTAATATTAATAATCCGAAATTAATATAAACAATTTTACTTTATATTTGATTATTTTTCAGTACGTAAACAAATTTTACGTGTCACGTATATAATTTTTTCTGGTTTGTTTTTAATGAAATAGATTCGAGTTAAGTCGGTTTCTCGTTACAATTAAATTTTACGGTTTATTATAAGCGTATAATCCTTCTTAATCTATTACAGTATCTAAATTAAAAACCACGCCTATATACCATCTCTTTAATTGCATTTGGAGACTAATCGTTAAAATTAAGAACCCTTTTTTTGCACATGGCGTGATAAATTCGATGCTATATTGTGTATCGTAAAATTAATGGTCCGATCGAAGAAGTGTAACGTAAATTAACTTGTTTGGAACTTCCATGTATCTTTATACATCCTTTTTTAAAAATATTTTTTAAATTTCATTAATTTCAAAAATGTGTCGTTATGTTATGTATCTATAATATATTAATAGAAATAAAATTATGCAGTTTATGTTTAGGTTATCAATGAATTAATTCATTACTTTCTTCTTCCTCTTTATTATCATAACAATTTTATAATTCTATAAACATTTAAATTTTTCCAACAATTCGCAAAAGAAATATAAGACTACCTGTGTCCTCGTAATACAAAGTATACACAATGAAGGCTTTGTTTGTAACAAAGCGGTAATAGAAGGATCGTATTCCAACCAACAACGTAGCAATTCTCGGTTCGAAAACTCGATATAGCAGAGAAAGAGAGATACGAAGACAAGGATAGGGAGAAAAGACAGAGGATAGATAGAGAGACGAAAGCGAAAGAAAGAGTGAGAGGAAGACAGACGGGCCGATCCAAAGGGCGAATTTGCAGCGGCCGTCACCTGCAATTAGGCGGACGGTCGCCACACAACAACATACCAGTGCGCATGCGCGCTCACACGCCGCCGGACCAGTGCTCCGTCGGTATATCGTCCTGCTTAGGGTTGCTCGCTACGGCTCAGGCAATTTCGGCTTTGTCATGGTAATTTCCCGCTCGCACGAAATAATACGACAACCAGCCAACTTGCTAGCGATTGTCAGCTATTTTTTTTTATATGACCGTGATTTTCTTCATTCCTTTGTCGAGACACCGATACTTTCGAAACTTAACTTTTTTTTAAAGAATTCTTTTGTGATGTATATACACAGAGAAAATAATAAATACTAAGTATAAGGTTAATATTACTATCATTGTAACTTCAATCATTGGAATTTTGTCTAAGAATTGTAATTTATATTTTATTTTGTCTCGTGTAATTAATTTTATTTTGGAATATCTCATTTTTTGAAATTTTTAAAATATTTCATATAAAAATTGAATAATTTTAAGGAAAATAATATGATGTAATTATTTTTTTCTTAAAATAGAGATCATATAAAAATTATATCATTTACAATCAAAATTTTAATATAATATTGTACGAAAATTTTGAATATATGTTTTTTAAATTATATAAATATAATTTTGAATGGGAAAAATTATTATTTATTATACATCTCAATGTTATGGATAATTGCAATAAAGTTATAAGAGATTAATTGTAACTTACAGGTGAAAATTAAAAATTTTTAAAGTTGAAGTGTAATATAATATCATATAAATAAAAATAATATAAACTCTAAATATATTATGTAAATAATATAAACATTGTGAATATAAAACTTCGATTCATTTCACGAGATTTATACACGAATATTACATTGTAAAATATTTTTATATTTTAACTGTTTGTTCTTCATCTGTGAAATAATGTATTTACCTCAAAAATAAATGCGTAAAATAAACCAAGTTATACATATATTTTCAACAATTTAAAGCACATATATATGATAAATAAAATATACACCGCAAAGAATAGCTAAAAGGTAAACGTATTTCATTGCAAATGATTCCATAATATAATTATGATTTTCATACAAACTGATTGGTTTCAAAAATTCAATTCAAAATTCGTGATTTCCTCGTTTGTTGAAAAATTTAATTTTACATACGTGTAAATCAAAAATTTCGAGAAACGTTTAAAACTTCATTTAATTATAATTTAAAATACATCTAAATATTCTATTATTTTTTATTTTCCTCATTGTATCTATATTATTTTCTATTACTTTAAATATTAAAAAAAAAAAATTGGAATAAAAAAAACTAAGAAACCTTTAATCTTAAAATTATTTTTATTATTATTATTGAACAATTCAATGTCTTTCTCTTTTTATTTTTCTTTTTTATTATATTTTTATATTTTGCATAACAAAAAAATTATAAAAATTAGGTTAAGTTCTTAATCTAAAAAATTTTGTTTGCGTATCGAACAAGGAACAATTCGATACGCGAGTTATAGCAGCCGGCATCGATTAACCAGAGAATTTCGATTGACGTACTTAACCCGTTAATTAATTGGTTGCCAGTATGTAATTCAGCGCTTCCGCATTCTAGATCACTATTGTATCCCATCGCGGTAGCATTCTTGCCCGCATACCATTGGATGCCGCGAATGTTTCTTACACGCGCCGTGCATCATTCGATCGAGAGTCGAATTATATCTTCAAATGGACAACGATCGTCCGTTTGTTTGCTGCATGGTAATAATACCGGACATAGTTCCACATTTTTAGAGAAAAATAAGTATTATCTAATATCATATCTAACAATATAATAATTTATATTATTTTTTCTGATTTTGAATCGTGATAAAATTAACATATGTTTTTGCATTGTTTCTTTTGTAGATCGTAGGAAACATATACTGGAAAAAAAGAATAAAAATATTAATCTAAGCCTTCATGATATTGGACGATATTGGTATCTGAAATTATAATACGAATATAATAAATTGATTCACGATAAAATTGAATTTCAATCTTGATTTTAATTTTAATATATGGAAATGGAAATGTATCAACCTACATGTTAAATTTCAATATTCTTCGACAATATTTGAAGAGGAAATGACTAATTTCTCTGCATTATTGTCATCGAATGATCATTATAAATGTCATCACAAAAAAAAAAAAGAAGAAATCTTACGATCAATAATTCTCGTATCAGAATGATTAACTGGAACTTCACAATCGATATATATTTCGTAATTTCACAGACTCGAATGTCGATTTTGCACCGTGTATACAGACATTTTCGCTAGCAGCCAGTGTGAAAATGTATTCGGCGTGGCCGTCGCCAAAGCCTCGCCGATAGGATCGATAGACGCTAGAAACGGCAGCCAGCCAGCCAGCCAGAGTAAGCCTCTGCATCTCCGGGTCGCCTGGAAACTGGCTGCGCGATTCTGTGTCAAAGCGACATTACCGCGTCTGGTAGTCTTCACGATATACCGTAGCCTAAACCATCAAATTAAAACCATAGATTAATTTTACCAATCGGTAAAATAATATAAATTCATAGTAGTATTATACTACTTCAAATTTATTTAATCAAAATTCTATCTTCTATTTTTTAAGTAATATCCTTGTACGTTGAAAATAAAATGAACTGTGTGAGGGACCCCACCCGTAAGCGCCTGATGTAGAGGCCGCGATACTAGCGCTAATCTGGCGGAACTTGAGTAAACTATTGTTAGAAATTTGTAATGCTATTGAAATGGAAATTTGCACGCTTTTTGTGGAAAAAATTATTAATGTGATATCAATTTAATATAATTAGATTTAATATACTATTGAATAGATACCATTAATCCGTTTTGATTATTTATGTATCTTAATTCAGAATTTCGATGAAAGAAAATTTATTCCGTTTATCACTAGTAGTATAGATTTTTGATTTTGAACCAAGTATAATGTATTTACTCATTATTCGTGAACACTTGTTTTATATTTCGAAAGATGCAACATATATGCTAGATCTTATGTATGGATCACTATTTCGTCTACAAATCGAGACGATTCCTCGAAAGCGAGCGAACGAAACTTTCTCTCGGCAAAACGAAAGGGCAGGACGAGTCCACCTGAACGATTCTATCGAGCCAAGGAAATCGTGCCTTCGCCATCGATCGAGAAGCCTAGCCACCTAACCAGGGACGTTTCGTAGTTGGCAATCAATCGGCTGTTCAAACGGCTGGAACATGTTCTTTTCTCCCTTGTTCCGGGGTGATGTAATCCGGGCCACGGTTTCAAGTATTCTCTAATCGTGTTTGCATAATCGATTCATGCGAATCTGATGCGTCAAATCGAAGGAGGACAAAACACGTTTATTAAACGCAAATAAAGTCGTCCACGACTATTTAACTCGTCCCTGTTTAGTAATGTAATCGTTTAATCGACGATAGAAAGTGGGCAGAGGCAGCGAAGGTGACGAAACTCATGGAAATGAGAGACCTGTCCGACTGACGAACAATACCGTCTGTGGAATCGCGATCTCCTAGCTGACCGAACCGAAATCAAGATCGAAGCTTTCCTTTCCGGTCCCCAATACCGTTACTGAGCGGCGACACGAAAAGTGATCGATGGCGCATGCGCGGAGAAATCGTTCGCTTCTCGAAAAGTCTTTTGATAACTTGGTCACTGAATTTTTTATAATGGGAAGAGATTATTTTTTTATTTGTATGTTTCTATTTCGATGTTTTAATTAACAATAAAAAAAAAAGGAAGGAAAAGTAGAATTTTAGGTTACGTTTGATGGAACATGGAAAGTTTTGCGTAGAATTGTTTGAACTCGTGTTGATTTATTACAAATTTTAAATATCGTTAAAATTTTAATAAGTAGAAAATCTAATGAGAAATTTTTTTTTTTTATTTATTGCAGATGAGTACACAATATGAATCTCATAAAACTACTCTCCAAATTTATCTATAAGTTTTATACTCCTTAATAGTTTTAAACGTCTCGTCGGAATTTATAATCATGTTTATTAAAAAATCTAATTTGCTTTAATTGACCACCATGTTCGTAACCAATTTGTGTATCACTATAATTATCCGTTCAATGCCAATTACTTTCGAAGAGACGATGTTTCTCAAGTAGCCAATCAACACCACCCACCATCTTCCCTCGTTTGCAATAAAATCACCAAAACCTAACCTCTAATTACGTGCGTGGAACAATATACGCTCGGCATCATAAACCGCGCGTAGTACACTTGCAAGTGTGTCACCGTGAACCGTTAAAGGGAACGATGATAATTTTCGACGTTTATCGTAATAAATTGAATGGGCCAATTAAACTGTCACGGGCATCGAGGCGAGGTGGATCGAGGGATTTGCCAGGAAAGGAATACATAGGTGGACGATACGTTCCTACACGTTAAATCATCTGCTTCGACAGAGCGTTTCATATATCTGGGAATTGCTCGTGCGCCGAGCAACTTTCGCAATAGTGAGAGGCGTGTGCCGTTGCACGCAGCTTTTGATCTCTACGTAGAGAGGCAGCGGTTCTCGTGTCACCGTTGCGTAGCTGCTCTTTGGGCCTTCGTCACGCATTTGCAATCCCCGCTACGTCTACTACACACGGTGTTACAAAAATTCTTGTGCAATACGCGGGTCACCTAGAAACTATACCGAGAATTGTCTCTCGCCACGTATTATTTACAGAATATTACAGAATTTCTCGTAAAAATAAAAGATAAAATGTGATATGTGGATAAATTTAATTAAAAAATTTTCGATCACAACAACGTGATTTTTATTAACACTATTATTTAAATGAAAGAGAATAGAATTCTCCGATAGGATTTGTATCGTGATAAATTTCTTCGTTACTTCCTCTTTCATTCGTTTCTAAAAAAAGGAAGAACAAAAACAAAGTCGTCAAGTTTTTCAATCAAATCAACAACACTACTTCTCAAACGACAATGATCTAATGCGCGCGATTACGATCCCGGTGCCAATCTCGTTCTTCGCCGATTGTTCCTCGTACCTTTCCAAACGCTTTCACCCTCTCGCTTTCCGTTCCAATCACCATTCCTTCCGGCTGCATCCGTGATCAGGATCGATTCAGATCCAACTGAGAATTAAATACTACAACTGCAATCGTAAAATCCGTGGATAAACAGTCGTTGCAGGTGTGTCTCCGCATAAGCGCACGTGGATAGGAAAACACAGCGGGTGTTTCGTCTCGAAAACAAGTTCGACAAAGTTCCAGGAACGTGTCCAAGGGGAGGAGAAGAGACGAGAGAGAGAGGATCACGAGGAATCTCACTTTCTCTGGCGATTCGTTATCGGCCGAGAGGCGGATTATCGTGGAAATAAAGGAACGCCTTTCTTTGAACGCGACGATCTTTCACTTCCTGTCTGCGTCGAAAGAAAGCGACACGCCGTTGCAAAATCATCGCAGAACAAACAGAACGGCCGTGACTGAAAATGAAACGAGGATGAGGTGATCTTGTGCCCGGTCCTCGAGCTTCTTCTTCTCCTTCTTCAAGAAGATTTTACACTCGTGACGCTTCTTTAACACGCGTTTATGCGGATTATTGAAGGAAAATTAATGGGGAATTTTTGTGAAGTAAGTCTTTTTTTGTTATTCGATGCTGAAAGAGGAATGTTGAAGTGTTTATTTTTTGTAACTAATAATTTACTTTGAAAACTTTCACAATTAAGAATGCTTCTCCCCTTTTTTGATATTGCATAATAACAGATTGATCGAGAAATAAAAATCTTCAGAAAAAAGATATACAATAAACTTACATCGAAAGGAAAAAATTTCGATGTATTTGAACGCTCCAGAGACCTCTGGAAACTAATTTCTGCACTACCCGTGTCAAAATATAGCGAAGGATTGATTAGAATATAAAATATCATAACTGTTAGTATGCCAATTGGCAACTAACTGGGAAGCTTGAAAAATAACATTCATCATTATTCAATGATTGTCATGTGATTCTTGGTAACTGTCCTTTGTCCATCCTTGCCTTTCACTATTGTTCAATAACTTCTTCCAAGATCTCGCCTTTTATTTTGCTCACATACCTCGATACCAGCAACGTGTTTTTATACAGAATCATCCCCGAGCCAGAGGGAATCGTGGACTCGCGGCCACAATAAGCCCGCTCTGTTGTTGATAAATACTTTCCATTTGTTAGAGCCGCGGGAAAGTCAAGCCGATGTACGATACGAGCGGCGCGATTCGACGCAATCGTTTCTATATGGGAGATGGATGAAAGCATTATGTGCAATTGCTCCAAGGGGGAAGAAAAACTCGCGATTCCTGGAGACAGGGTTGACGAATCGGGAACGTACGTTATATCGCGTGTTATTTATTGCATTGATTACTCATCTGGCGATGGCACGGTCGAAATATTTTATTTTTTAATTATCAAAGGTTCGTCGTTAAATCTTAACAATTCTATGTATCTATTCGTTTCATTTATGATCGCCATTTTTGATGTAAAAAATTTGATAAAGAAAATTACTAACATAATTTGGTAAAAAGACACTTTCGGTTGTCACAGTTAATTCAATGTTTCGATTATTCCACGCTTTTTTATTACCAAAATTTTCGACTAATTGCCGCCACATATAGCAAATTTGTTTAATTGTTAAAAAAAATTAAATTGCTAAAGCCATTCCATTGTTTGCTGGAAGCAAACAGATTCCAGGTCAAATTCAACCCGGTTATTCCCTAAAAATACAGTCGGCTTAATTCAAAAACAATGTTTTATGTCCGCTTGACGCGCGGATCACACACCCCGTTTTCAAATTTCGCATTCGCATTCGCGCATTTATCTTGTTTTAGAACCAGAATCGAACAATTGGATTTTCGCGCGTAATGCATCGGCCATTGGCGACAGCTTTTAATGGCGACGAGCTACGCGTGAAATATTGTTGCACATTATCCCGTTAAATATCCGTAGACTTGTTTCCAATGTATCTTAAAACTGATTCCACGCGAAGATAAACTCAGGAAGATAACCGTGATTGTCAGTAACTTACGTAGATGATGATTCAACTCACGATGAATCATCGGAGAGACGAAAAATTTTACGAATTACGAAATCAATTTGAAAAAGAAGAAGATTTATATATCTATTTTATAATTTTTTAATTCAAATTCGACTGTCGAATTTTTATATTTTATATTTGAAATCTAAATTTCTCATTTTAATATTTGAACGTGTGATTGAAGATTTTCGATATTTTATCTTATGAATTTTTAATTTATATAATAAACATTGCTAAAAAAAGGGAATATCGCGTCGTGATGTTTGATTTGTTGAGATTCGAGCGTGTCGTAGGAGGGCGTTCACGGTCCGCGCCCTTTTCGCTGGAATTCCATTTGGAATTCGTCCCCTGGAGAAAGTGAAATGCGAGAGTTTCTGTAGCGAGACAAAATAAAACAACGTGAAAATGTACCGCGTCGACAATGGGATATGGACAATTTATAATGACGAACGGCTCGACCTCAAAAACTGAAGATAAGCATCGAACCGATCAAAATTATTTTAACATACCATACGTACCTCGTATAAAATAACATTCCTAATTATTCTCCCGTTGGATTAATCCTAATAAGACGGATATTTTAAAAAGAATAAATTATATAGATGATGTTCATCTAAATTTCAAATGGAAAATGTATCAATATTGATTGCTATTTAAACTGAAAAATCCTTATATTGATTATCGTAATTTTTTTAATTAAGAATGACATGAAGGTGATTTCGATGATTCACAGAGCATTGTGGAAATGTGACGAGAGAAGAAAGATGATGATTTCGGTGTCGATTTTCGCGGCGATTATAACCCGTGACTGGAGTAATGCCGGGTCGAGATAAATCGATCCTCACACCCTGAAATATTCACGCTCGTATCAAAGTACGTAGACTGGTGTGGTCTGCGGTAATCTTGTCGATGTAGTACGCGCATAGAGACGCCTTGCTGCAAAGCCCTCTCTTCGCTCCACGCTAGCTTTTACGGCGGACGCCGAACTGGGACGGAACTTAATTGAACCCGGCTGAACATTATCGAATGTACAAGCTTCCGACCGATACGTGCCTTCTTTCGCGACAGGATAATGCACGCAGTTTGATTATCCTATCGCGATGAAATGAAATAGTTGAGAATTATTACGCTGCACTTCAGAATTATTGCCGGTGCTTAGATTCTATAATAAAAAAACAGATTTACGTCGAACGTTTATAGAAGGGCAAGAAATAAAGTTACAAAAATGAAAATAAATAAATAAATAAGAATTGTATGCTTTTTATTGAAATTTTTTGCATCAAAACTACGCAGTCGCATTTGAATGAATTATTTATCCAATTAAAAATCTATCTCATTTATATTCAATTCTTCGAAGAGCTGAAAAAATAAATCGAAAAGATAATTTATTTACCGTGATATTATTGTACCTGTTTCAGAATCCTAAAAGTACGCCAACTTTATCTTCTAGACCGATTTTACGACCCCACTGTATCTCGTCCATAGACTATACCGTGGAACATAGAAAGTTAACCGTGAACGCGGGAAATTTCAATGGGCCGGATAGCGGCACAAAGGCACAACGCGACTTTTGCACAATGTATAAGTATGCTAGGCGTGTAATCGCGCGTCCCCAGGGCGAAAGAGAATCGCGAGCGATACGGGACGGTCGTTTGTTCAATAAACATGCACCGGCCGGCTCTCGTCACGGCGCTCAGGGCTATTATACTTGCCGATCGAGGTGTTAGAATAACGTTGAAACGATGGTAAAACGATGTCGATGAGTTCAGTACGGTGTCACGCTTACGCAATGTTAACCAGCCACAAGAAAAGCAGAATATAAGCTTTCCAGCCCGTGAAGTCGATTCGTTTGTCTCGCAATCAGTCTATCGTACTATCAGCAAAAGCTTTAACGTCAACGAAACGCACCGATGACTTATTTCGTGATTTAACGATTCCTCACTTTGTATTACACTAGTCTCTTATTGAATATTTGCGATTTTTTGATATATTTATAGAAAAGATTTTGTAAAAATATACAGAAATTGTGATGGAATGATAAACAATTTTAATCTAATCATCTTTATATAAATAATTACTAACATGTTTTTTAATTTTTAATTTTTTACAAAGATATATTATCGTTATTTATAATGCACAAAAATAGATAAATTTTATAACTTACTGAGGTTAATAACTTTCTTTTCGTTACATAACCTCAAAAAGGCTGATAGATCACGTTTCTTTCCAACATGAAACATCTTATATACAATTGAAATTTGTACATTAAAATGTTAAAACTCTTTCATTTACACAATTATTCCATCACGAATATACATAAAAGTCAATATCCTATTTACGTACCAAAATCCTTACCGCAAACGCGTAATCCATTCCATCTTATTCCATCTTATTGTTATATCTTAACGCGGACGATTCGATGAACACCTTGGTAAAGCAGGCGTTAAACACAGTGATGGTAACACAACCTATTTTCACGATCGTGTTCCCGAAGAGACTGAGAAGCCTATTGTGAAACCGCCACGTAAAGTCCGTTAATTTAGCGTCGGTTAATCGCGACTAATCGTTACTCTCCTAACCTGATGCAACAACGAGACAACGAACAACGATCCAGGCGGCGAGATCGCGAAACATTCTCGCCATTTATGCGTGTTACATCGATGTGACGATGCATAATTCATGTATTGTTATTACTGTTATTAAGATTATTGGCGGCTTCCTTGGCCGCGGTTCAACTTGGGTTCTCGTTGAAAAATCGAATTGATCGTAAGACGTCGTGATTAGGGTTTTAGACGGTCAGGGATGGGTAATTACTAGATTATTAAATCTCCACCTACGCACACTAGAAACCTCCAGAGTAATGACTTCTTATACATCCTACGCGTGTATGTTATATGGTTGAGATGAGAACGAATTTTTCGTTCGATATATCGTTGCTCGCCAGAGATGCGAATGGAAAATTTGAAACAGTAAGAGATTGAACAGATGTACTTCATTTCCTGGAAAATTGTCAATTTTAACGCCAACAATAAAATTAGTAAAAAAATTGATTTCAAACATAATGAAAGGATAAAAGAAAAAAAATACAAATGATTTATACAAGATATGATTGTTGTTAAAAACTTTTGAAAGATTTTGTTAAAACTTTTGAAAGATAAAATTTAAATAAAATTTGAATGGAATAATTTGTCTCGTTTCTTCGTATTCCGTATTGTTCATGTATGAGTCTGCAACATATCAGGTAAAAGTCAAAGTCGCCTCTTACATTGGATTACGAAATAAGAGGTCACCTATGACGTCATTCACTATTGGTAAGTGGCCTTGGTTGAAGAATTGATGTTAAACGTAAAGTAGCCGAAATATTTGAATGTAGATTTAACAAAACCTATACGTCACCATTTTGTGCATGATGTTAATACTTTTTCGGAACAAGAAGAAAGTATCATTGTTTTCTTAAAATGAATCATCTGTTCCGTTTTTATCAATCCCGTTATTCACGTCAATCATTCTCCAATATATTTTAAGAGGGAAAGAAAGAATTTTAATAGAATTTCCAAATTGAATATTTAACATTGATACACACTCTTTGTTATATACGATCTATTTTGAACGATATGATATATTTCGGCGTTAAAATAAAGAATTTTTCAAAAAATGACTTCAAAAATGATTCACATTTTTAAACAGGCGAATAAACTTGCTAATATTTCAATATCAAAAATAACAACAATTCACGCGAACTCGAATGACAAATCAAAATCGTTCGAACGAACAACATGTGTTCCAATGAATTTGTATTCTATCTGAATAATACATGCGTAGCATGATGACAACAGCGAAAAAATAGTCATCTGTTTGATTATTCTGGGATATTCGCGAAAACACGAACCGGTCGATACCAAACGTTAAGTGTAATATCCTATGCATGTAGAATTTCGTATGATGCGCGAAAATTGCTATTCAGAGGGCGACAAATTTTGTTTTTTCTATTTTTTTTTTTTTTTTATTTTATTGCGGTATCCTCGGCCCCAACGAAACGACCGCGTTAATTTTTCGCTTGCCTTTTGCGGTTGATGGATACGCCGGCCATATGGTCAGGACATGCTGGATTTTCATGAAAGTTCAAACGCTCGTTTTTCTCTTTTGGGATCCTTCAGAGCCTCTTCCTGCCAGCGTTTTCTGCTTTTTTTTTTTTAATTTTTATTTTTCATTTCCTCTTTTTTTCGACGTACAATGCGCCGTTGGAACATTGTAACAGCGAGAACAGCGCAACGTGTATATTTTTATGTAATTTATGTAGTAACTTGAATCCGTAGCGAGACTCTGTGGAAAGCTTGCTACCTTCGACGATGAAAATATAATATTCTTATGCATTCAATGCGTAAGATACGTACTTGTTATTTACGAAAACTGCTTCAAATATTATTTCGAAAAAATTTATTTCTTTTTTATTTTGATAAAAATTTCTTAATTGTTATTCAATAAACCTATTGGTGGAAAAAGATTGGTACAAAATTTAGTGAAATATGTGAATTAAGAATCGGTCGAGTTGGCTTTCAAAAAATTTTTATTGTTTATACGCGTTTCGTTCTGCATTTGTTTTGTAAAACCATGGTTTACACATATTGGATTTATTCCACGAGAGCACGAAAATGTAAAATTTTTTCAGTGCACGTAAAATGATACCATTTAAAGTGTGCCACATTGTTACTAATAACAGCGCTATTATCTACATATTAAAAAAAATTTTGTTCCATAGGAAAGAACAATAAAACTTTCTTTTCTATCTACTGTACTTTTCATATCTTCCTCATTCAACCAAACTGAAAAAGTAGTTTTAAAATTGCAATAAAATGGAATTTCATAGGACTTGTACAATAATTTTGACAGCTCTTTTATTATCTGAGAACTATATTTTTTGATATTTTATTATTTATAAAAAATCATGGCCACGATGCATAATATTGAAATATTTTCATATTATATATAGATTCAAAAGTTTCTTTATTCTATGTATCTTTAATTGTTTGCCAATAGAAAAATGAAAAGATTTTTATATTAAGTTGCAAACATAAATATGACATTAAATAAACATATTACATATAAACATATATATTAAAAAAATTTAGTATCAAGAATTAATTCTTAAAAAATGTTCTACATATATCTTAACACCTTGCATATAGAACCAAATATATAATAGCAATAAAATATTCGACCAAGATAATATAGTCACCTATTGTATTTCAAAATATTCCTCTTACCTTCTTCTCAAAAAAAAGAAGAATAAAAAAAAAGAAATAGAATAAAAAAAGTGAAGAAAAATAAAAAAAACAGAATTTTCGAAATCTTCCACGCAAATCTCCATATTCATCCAGGAGCAACAAAAGAACACATTCAAATTCTTCGATATTTCGAGCCGCTCGTCGCTGATCTGTCGCGTCGATAAAAAGAGATCGAAAACGACAACCGGTGCGTTGTAATGTTGTCGGTTTATTGGTTGCTCGTGAACGTTGTAAGGTTTGCGTGCTTGTATCAACGCCCACGGCAGCCTAGGTGACGACAACGTTTCCGATATATCGAAGTTGAGACGTATCTTCATATTAACCGCCCACGCGAGAAATCGTTTCCATTGTTCAGCAGAGTATCGCATTAATTCGCGAACTCGTATAGAATAATTGATCTACCCACGATGAATCGCATGGTTCCTCTCCTTAATTACACTACGGCCATTCGGATCCGCTCATCATCTACGTTCATCGTACCCGGGTTTTGTATTCTTTAACTCTATCGATAAAACTGTTCGATCGAAAAAGACGTTACGACGAGTTTGAATTATAGTTTATTCCGTAATCCGTTTCTTTTCCTATTCTCTTTTTAAAGAAGATCGTTTATTTTTTTCGATATCTTTTTTCGATTCTCATAATTTTAAAATTCAAAATTTCAAATCAAATTATTCAAATAACGAATTGTTTATTATTTCTAAATACATTCTTTATTTTGTAATTATGATTACGCATAAAATTCACAGTTTTACATGAACTTCCGATCCCTCTGGTGGCATTAGTCCGATTATACGAGAACGCAATACGCATGCGCAAATATGTGTGTAGAAGAACGAAGTTTCGCGAAACCGGTGCCACTTCAGCCCGGAAAACGATTATTAGTACGGGACACACCGCCACTTTGTATGCGTGGTTCGTTTCGAGAGGGAAAGTTACGTTATTTTCGGATATCGTCTCTCGTACTCACCTGGCACACGTTTTGCGCGAAAGTCTTCGTAACGCTTTGATGCTTTGTCGAGGTGGTTAATCGCTGTAACTCGAGATACGTAGCGTTTGAAAAAGCCAATGGGTGGCTATGCTCGAACGAATGTGCTTGTGCAATGTTCAACTACTTTGAATTGTAGGAAAAATTTACTTAGAATTTTGGGAGAAACTTATTTTCGAATAAAGTTTATTTTCAGATTATTTGGTAATAATTCAGTTAGCGGATAAATTTTTAGGTTAGTTCGTATCGATGTAAATACGAAAGTTTCTCTTATTTTTACATTTATTTCATTTTTCAATTCAATAATTCTTTTAACAAGAACTAATAAATCGCATACATAAACGAAAACTTTAATTTTAAAATTAAATCGAGAAATATTTGAAATCCAAGGCGAAAGTAACCACAAAATCGCAAGAGTTAATCGCTACGTTCCAAGAAAATCGCAGTTGGTTCCTTGGGTGTTGTACGACAGAACCGACAGTAGCCTTCTCTCTCCGAGGATGGTCATGCACGGTGAGTTTACGATCAAGAAAGGAATGAGGGAAAGAGAAGAGGAGGATGTTTTATGTATTCGTTGCACGAGCGCCGTTTATTGTTACACCACACCTAACGGCCAGGCCCGAAATTGATGACAATTGCGCGCTG